>NC_134399.1:177646983-177881872 GCF_050003625.1 Haematobia irritans
TTGTGCCATTTCCTGTGCTAGTGTCCAAAGGAACCCAGTATCTTGCTTTAGAAAAAGGAAGATACTGGGTTCCTTTTTCTTTCAGGATCTCACCGATCTGCGGGAGTGTAGCTTAAGGAACATACTCGCCTTCAACAAACCCGTCATACTTAAACAAATTTAAGTATAACGGGTAAATGCAAGTTCATGTGCAACTTTAAATGCGACCACTACAGAAGAATTGCAAACTTCTGATGGCGATGAAAAGATAGGAATTGAGGTCTTTAGTTGGAATTATAACTAGACACTTGGGAAATATGTGGTAAAAAAGATCTTAAGGATGATGGCATTTGCAAATGGTGTCTGGACCTGGAAGTTACGGAATACTTATACCACTTCCTGTACCAGTGTCCAGTATTATTCCTTAAAGGAACTATATACTGGGTTACTTTTTCTTTCAGGCTCTCACCGATCTGCGGGAGTGTAGTTTAAGGAACATACTCGCCTTCAACAGGAGCTCTGGTTGGATGTTTTAAGCAACTTTAAGAAAGACGGATAAATGGAAGTACTTGTGCAACTTTAAAGGAGACCAAATCAGAAGAAATTGAGAGAATGACCTCGAGGAATTACAATGAACCTAAAATGGTGTAAGAGGACATTAATTCGATTAAAGAATTTTTTCATCCTCTGCAACCTAACCTAATCGACCCGTCACTTTAACATGGATTTTTCTATGGCCCTTTCCAAAGGACCCCAGCAAAAAATGGAGCACTATTTCAGCAGTGTTGCAAGGGAGAGAGGCAGTACCAACTGCTTACAAATCAACCGAATCAGCGCTGATTTTTGGGGGCGATGTCCCGATTTAGAGCAGCGTCTACATAGCGCTGATACAATTGCTCATTTTAATAGAAATATTGCTCAGAAGTGACATATAATCTTGAGTGTAGCATTGTTGACGTGAAGGAAAACAGCACTACCTTTCATGCACCTACACTGCATGAATTGGTTGCAGTGTAGATGCATGAAAGGTAGTGGATATATTGTATACCAAAAAGCGCAACTAAACTCTTACTGCTGAAGTATTTTTTTGCTGGGACACGCCCTGGTACAACTTGGTAGTATTAGGCCATATACAGGTCCTGATGAACTAGTCTGCCACAAACTCTTAGGAACCTGTTTAATTTTGAGCATACGAATTGCAACAGAAACGAATGATTTTTGACATATAACACGTTGGCTGATAAGTCCTCGGTCTGACACATAGATGGCGTCGCTAGTATTAAATGCATATTCGCCCTTATTCCTGAAGTCGCCCTCGCCGTCGCTTTTCGTCAGTCGCCACTAATTGGTATTCCGTTCGTCGATATATTCTGCTATCGACGAAAATCGGTATTCCTGGTGTCGCTTTTTGTCGCCAACATCGTCCCTTTTTGTCGCCTTTAAATTTACCAGCGACGAGTTTAGTGTTTAATTGTTGAAGAAGTTTTTTAGACTTTATTAATCGAACAATTGAAAAATAAATGTAAAAAATGGAAAGTGGTAAGAGGTAAAGTGACTAATCTGCAACAATTACAAAAAAAAAAATGGGGAAAATCGGTATATGTAGCAGGTATGGTCATCACATTCAAGTCATAGAAAAGAACACTGTACAATTAAAGTAAACGTGTTGATTTTCAATTCCATTTATTTTTAATAGAAATCCTTCAAGGCCAATGTATTTTATTTAGCACCAAACTTAGGTAACAATTGTGTCAAACTTTGAATGATCCTTGGACACATAATGTCAACGTCGTTCCAATTGTATATGCGGATGTTGTTATTGTCCTAATGTAGATATCTAAATCATTTCCCGAGTCAAATTTATCATTTATTTTGATTTTCCAAGTCAACATTGGATTACAAACAAACAGCATTTGAAACGCAAATAATTAAAATTCAGTTTTGCACATCAGCTGATTGTTTTCTTTCACGTTGATCCTTGTGCCATTGATCTCAGCGTCGTCGCCATTTTTGTAGTTTTGGAAGCATTAACTGTCCTCGAATATATATATCCACATTTTTTCCGCGTCAAATTAAATATTTTTTCTTGATTTTCCGACTTAGAATTGCGTCAGAAATAAAAATATTTTAAACCGAAAAAATTAAAAATTTTTTTGCACATCAGCTGATTGATTTCTAGTGATATCGGCCTTTTATTACCGAGTATTGTAATTGGTACAAAAAGTAATCGTCGTCGTCGCCGTCGCCACTTCGCAGGAATACCAAATGAAAGACGAGACGACTTAAAAGCGACAGACGACAAAAAGCGACGGCGAGAGCGAGGGCGACTTCAGGAATAAGGGTGATTATTTTTATATAGTACCAACCTTAAAATGATTCGTGTCAAAATTTGACGTCTTTAAGTCAATTAGTTTGTGAGATAGAGCGTCTTTAGTGAAGCACCTTTTGTTATTGTGAAAAAAAGGGGAAAAAAGGAATTTCGTGTTTTGATAAAATACAGTTTTCTGAAGGGAAAAAATACGGTGGAAGCAAAAACTTGGCTAGATAATGAGTTTCCGGACTCTGTCCCAAGGAAATCAATAATAATTGATTGGTATGCAAAATTCAAGCGTGGTGAAATGAGCACGGAGGACGGTGGACGCCCAAAAGAGGTGGTTACCGATGAAAACATCAAAAAAATCCACAAAATGATTTTGAACGACCGTAAAATGAAGTTGATCGAGATAGCAGAGACCTTAAAGACATCAAAGGAACGTGTTGGTCATATCATTCACCAATATTTGGATATGCGGAAGCTCTGTGCAAAATGGGTGCCGCGCGAGCTCACATTTGACCAAAAACAAGAACGTGTTTATGATTCTGAGCGGTGTTTGCAGCTGTTAACTCGTAATACACCCGAGTTTTTCCGTCGATATGTGACAATGGATAAAACATGGCTCCATCACTACACTGCTGAGTCCAATCGACAGTCGGCTGAGTGGACAGCGACCGGTGAACCGTCTCCGAAGCGTGGAAAGACTCAAAAGTTCGCTGGCAAAGTAATGGCCTCTGGTTTGTGGGATGCGCATGGACTAATTTGCATCGATTATCTTGAGAAAGGAAAAAACCATCAACAGTGACTATTATATGGCGTTATTGGAGCTTTTGAAGGTCGAAATCGCGGCAAAACGACCCCATATGAAGAAGAAAAAAGTGTTGTTCCACCAAAACAACGCACCGTGCCACAAGTCATTGAGAATGATGGCAAATTCATGAATTGGGCTTCGAATTGCTTCCCCACCTACCGTATTCTCCAGATCTGGCCCCCAGCGACTTTTTCTTGTTCTCAGACCTCAAAAGGATGCTCGCAGGGAAAAAATTTGGCTGCAATGAAGACGTGATCGCCGAAACTAATGGCGTTTTCTTTTCTTATGAAAAATGCGCACTTTTTTTGCATTTTGGCCGGAAAATGTACTTTTTAGGTTCTTTTCTAAAAAAACAGGCAAAAGTGCGAAAAGGCTTCGAATTCTGTTGTGAAAATAGTGTCACGCATAGAGGCAAATTACGGGCATTTTCAGCACTGCCAACAAACGAGAGTGCTGCGATTGCCCTGTTTCCTTCTTTGAATTCTTTTCTGCCCGCTGAATGATAGCATTTTTTTAGGTTGCTGGTAACATTTTAAAAATGCGCATTCTGTACAGACAAAATGACGGCAAAGCACTTTTTTCAGAAAAGAAAACACCATAAGGCCTATTTGGAGGCAAAACCGAAGGAGTACTACCAAAATGGTATCAAAAAATTGGAAGGTTGTTATAATCGTTGTATCGCTCTTGAAGGGAACTATGTTGAATAATAAAAACGAATTTTGACAAAAAATGTGTTTTTCTCTGTTAGACCGGGTAGACTTATCAGCCAACCTGTTAAATTGAACAATAGATTATTCTGATTATTACATTTCAGTAAATGTGTAGATCCAATAATTTATTTATATCATATTTATACTTAAAAGTAAATTACAAGCATAAAGGATAAAGCTATGACAACGGAGGTCTTAAGCTTTGTAGATCCAATAAATTTTTAATATCAAGAGTATATAAATCAATAAATTATATGAAAATATAAAAATTGCCACAAACTCGAGGACTGATACCAGCCCTGCACCCATTTTCCGAAGGGTCTTAATGTCACATGCGCCGTTCATAATTTTATTTATACAAAATATCTGTGTCTGAAGAACACAAGCCTTAAGTTAAAAATCGAAAAATATGTTAATATTAAACGTTTGCCACCGGCGCACCTGAAAAGCCTTACTGATGGTCTTTGAGCAATATTTCGATGTGTTACAAACGAAATTACAAAGTTACAGCTACCTATGCCAAGTTTTAAGTCGATAGCTTGTTTCGTTCGGAAGTTAGCGTGATTTCAACAGACGGACGGACATGCTTAGATCGACTCAAAATTTCACCAAGATCCAGAATATATATACTTTATGGGGTCTTAGAGCAATATTTCGATGTGTTACAAACGGAATGACAAAGTTAATATACCCCCATCCTATGGTGGAGGATATAATTAAAAGAAAGTTTATAATCTTTGCTACAAAAATGTTTTTCATTAAATTTAGGACACGAATCTTTGCAAAAGGAAAAGTTTTCCTAAAGTAAAGTAAAATAGTAGATACCACTGCCTATTAAGTCTGCTCATCTCGATTGATATGCATCCGCCAAAAAAATCTATGTACATACCTGACAAGCTTCAAATATTTCCTCTTTTCCAGCCAAAAAATTTAATCTAAATATAACCCAAACAATTTCAATACTAGGATTCTAGCATTAATAGCAAAAATAAATTAAATTCAGCGTCTGTTTAACAATAAACAATTTTTTTTCAATGTAACGAATATTTCCAAAACGTAGTATTCACTGACAATTACTTTGACAATCTCATTTGATGCACTGTAATTTAATACTCTTATACCTATGCTTATGTGCTTTTTCTGCTGTTGCTTAGTAAGATTTTTGGTTTCTTCTTACATTCATTGTTAACTTACAAATATGGAACACAAAACATTATTTCGATTCATGTTCTTTTTTTTTTACTCTCTGCACTCTATGTTGTTCAATGTCCATGGCTTAGGAGATTGAATACGTGAGGCTGGGTGCCGTAGTATTTTGGTTTTTCAAAAGAAATAAAACCCTAATCATTTTTTGATTCGCATATTCAATAAAGAACTTTTCTCTTTTACAAAAAAAGGACTTTAGTTTGTGTTTTTTGTTTTTCAAAAAAAAAAGAGAGAGAGAGGAAAAAAAATTGAGCTCGTTTCCGGTTTATGTTGTAGAAGAAACTACGGCTACTGGAAAAAATACCTTGTTGTTGCTGCTGCTGTTGTTATACAACATTTCTTGTGCTTGTTGATGTTTTTATTTTCTTTGTGGGCCTTTTGGTGGTGGTTCCGGTTTATTGACTTTGGTCTTCGTCTTTAAAGAACAGTCTCCATTTCCGCTATTTCCGTTTTATATGACCTAAACATTAAAGTAATTTTATCATAAAAATAAAAACGTACGGAAAAGGAAGAAAAAAAAAACATAGACAAGAGAATTTTTTGTTAGATAAAATGAATTTCGTATTATTTGGTTTTATTTAATTGGTCTTGTGATTTTCTATTTGATTAAATTTATAAGAGTATGTGATGTGTGCGTGTGCTATTTAAGTGTGCTTGTGTATATGTGTAGCTGTGTGAGTATGTGGGTATTGGTCTATTCTTGATGTAATTAAATATAATATGAGAATTTATATTGTTACTGTCCATATCCTTGGAAAACGATTTTGTTAAGTCATCCATGTGATTGATGATTTGCGATGAAAGAGGACTTCATTTCTATTCCAATGGGCCAAATACAAATTAGGATATCACTCTGGTTAATGATGGGATGTAGTCTTGTATTGATGTAGCTGTAGTACGTATGTGTGCTTCTCATCTGTGGCATTAATATGGTGCCAGTTTATAGCTATGGATTGATGTACGAACACTTAAGCTTCAATGTTATCTCCATTTGCTTTAAGGATCACATTGTCGTCATTGTCATTGCCTTTGTCCTTATGATCCTTCCACAGACAAAGTTTTTTTTATATCAGATTTGGTAAATCAATCAATCCGTTTGTAGTTTGCTTTGCTATTTTCGTCTTCTTTAGATTTGTTTTTTTTTTTAATTCTTATTCTTAAAATAAATTAGTAAATACATATTTATGTAAATTGAAGCTGATGTATTTATCATAAATAAGTATGGAAAATCGACTATAACATCATACCCTGTACCATATAAAATTTCGCAAATCAAAATCAAAACCTTACGGACTATAAACTGAACCGTTTTCTACCAAAATCAATTTTGATCTAAAAAGTTGACTTGTGCAAATTTCAAATCGATGTATTTACAACGGAGATCTATATCGACTCAGGGTCCGACCCTGTATATTATTGCAAGTACACCATAGGTCTGTGTTATTTTCGTTTGGTTGGTGCAAATATTTGCAATAACTGATTTTATACCCTGTGGAAGAGTATAATAGTTTTCTCCGAAAGCGCCTCTGAAAGATCGGTATATGGTGGAGACCGGGTCTATACTAAACAAGTACGTAAAGTCTAAAGTCGGGCGGGGCCGACTATATTATACCCTTCATCACTATGTAGACCAACATTTGTGTTATCATCTCAACTACTTTAAATTTGCTGGGAGCTATATAAAGGTTTGAATTTCCAAATACATTTTAGAGCCATTGAAAATTAGTCTAAAATATGAAAAAGTCTACCACATTTCCTCAACCTTGGTGTACGTACATATGGGAGCTATATATAATCTTAATCGATTTTGACTAAATTTGACATGCATAGTTAAAATTTCACTTCAATGGGAGTATAACTTTGGCCCCCGAAAGATATATATGGGAGCTATATCTAAATCTGAACCGATTTTAACCAAATTTGGCACACACAGGTTAGGTTAGGTTAGGTGGCAGCCCGATGTATCAGGCTCACTTAGACTATTCAGTCCATTGTGATATCACATTGGTATACTTCTCTCTTATCACTGAGTGCTGCCCGATTCCATGTTAAGCTCAATGACAAGGGACCTCCTTTTTATAGCCGAGTCCGAACGGCGTTCCACATTGCAGTGAAACCACTTAGAGAAGCTTTGAAACCCTCAGAAATGTCACCAGCATTACTGAGGTGGGATAATCCACCGCTGAAAAACTTTTTGGTGTTCGGTCGTAGCAGGAATCGAACCCACGACCTTGTGTATGCAAGGCGGGCATGCTAACCATTGCACCACTGTGGAGTGTAGTGATGGAGCCATGTTTCATCCATTGTCACATATCGACGGAAAAACTCGGGTGTATTATGAGTTAACAGCTGCAAACACCGCTCAGAATCATCAACACGTTGTTGTTTTTGGTCAAATGTGAGCTCGCGCGGCACCCATTTTGCACAGAACTTCCGCATATCCAAATATTGATGAGCCTGATACATCGGGCTGCCACCTAACCTAACCTATCACTACACTCCTGAGTCCAATCGACAGTCGGCTGAGTGGACAGCGACCGGTGAACTGTCTCCGAAGCGTGGAAAGACTCAAAAGTCCGCTGGCAAAGTAATGGCCTCTGTTTTTTAGGATGCGCATGGAATAATTTTTATCGATTATCTTGAGAAGGGAAAACCCATCAACAGTGACTATTATATGGCGTTATTGGAGCGTTTGAAGGTCGAAATCGCGGCGAAACGACCCCATATGAAGAAGAAAAAAGTGTTGTTCCACCAAAACAACGCACCGTGCCACAAGTCATTGAGAACGATTGCTTCCCCACCTACCGTATTCTCCAGATCTGGCCCCAGCGACTTTTTCTTGTTCTCAGACCTCAAAAGGATGCTCGCAGGGAAAAAATTTGGCTGCAATGAAGAGGTGATCGCCGAAACTGAGGCCTGAGGCAAAACCGGAGGAGTACTACCAAAATGGTATAAAAAAATTGGAAGGTCGTTATAATCGTTGTATCGCTCTTGAAGGGAACTATGTTGAATAATAAAAACGAATTTTGACAAAAAATGTGTTTTTCTTTGTTAGACCGGGGACTTATCAGCCAACCTGTTTATCTGCCTACATTCATGTGATTGATATCCTCCCCTCCACCCCCTCCTCAATTCGTGGTATATCTAATGGTAAGATTTGGTAAAATGCTATGGTTTTTAAAATCGCCCCCATTTTCATAAAAAATTTTTTTTGATTTCACGAATGTTTAAGTCGATTTAAATAGAAATTCGACCACATCTCTAACCACTGTTGCGTATTAGCAATGTTAAAGATTTTAATAAAAAAGTATACGCCATCCCAGCCAAAACCTATGCCAATATGCTTGTCGTTATCGTACGAGTACTGAATATGTGAGCAAACAAAAAAAAAATGAGAGATTTGTGGCAAAAGCATTTGCTAATTAAAAATCTACTTCTTATAAAATTGTGGATTTCTGTAGAAATGTACAAGGTCTAATTAAAAATCATTTTCTACAGACAGCTCAATTTAGAAGTTTCACAATGGGTAAATATAAACAGAGGAGAAATTGGGGTAATAATATAATCCTCATAATCGTATCATGGAGTATTAACTTACTCCTCCATGTTGTTGAGCATATTGAAATTGTTTTAAAATTCGCCTCAAATCCAGGTTTGACTGGTTGTAAGCACTTTTTTCCTTTGGAGGGCTAAGGAAAAAAAAGACATTTGCAAGAAAAGAGAAGCAGTCTGGCATATTAGGATGTGCTGAAACTATAGAGATGAACCCTTTGAGATGAAAAAATACCTTTGTCGATTTGGATTGTAGAGGTGACTGATGAAAAGCAAGTCAAAAGTTGCGTGCGAGCAGAGACGAAGTTCTGAGTTGCATTTCGGAATAACAATCTTAAGAGCACTTAAAGAGTTTTATAAATTGAATAGCTTGCATGATTTGAGTTTGCAATGTCCTTAAATAAGTTTAACTCTTCTTTAGATTTAATTTACTTTTAATTCTGCTAGTCTGTAAGTATTGTAATCCATAGACATAATAAATAAAACAAGTATAAACAGCCGTAAGTTCGGCCAGGCCGAAACTTATGTACCCTCCACCATGGATTGCGTAGAAACTTCTACGAAAGACTGTCATCCACAATCGAATTACTTGGGTTGTGGTATCTTAAATCGTTTTCTAAATTGTGAGTTAGTCTATACGTGGTATACATTAGACAAAATAAAAAGTATGTGTAGATAAGTCTGCAAATAATTACGAATCAATATGGGCTATTGCACGGTACGTAGGGAGCCAGAATTGAAATATGGGGGTCGCTTATATGGGGACTATATACAATTATTCTTGATTGATGATATTGATGGACCAATTGTTGTGTGATTGGGGATCGATTTATCGGAGGGCTATACATAACTATATAGATATGGACCTTGTTAGGCATGGTTGTTAATGGTCATATAAATACTAGCACAATGTACCAAATTTCAACTGACTCGGATGAAATTTGCTCCTCCAAGAGGCTCCAAAACCAAATCTCGGGATCGGTTTATATGGGGGCTATATATGATTATGGACTGATATGGACCACTTTTGGCATGGTTGTTAAATATCATATACTACCACCACGTACAAAATTTCAACCAGATCGGATGAATTTTGCTTTTCCAAAAGGCACCGGAGGTCAAATCTGGGGATCGGTTTATATGGGTGCTATATATAATTATGGGCTGATATGAACTAATTCCTGCATGGTTGTTGGATACCATATACTAACATCACGTACCAAATTTCAACCGAATCGGATGAATTTTCTCTTCCAAGGGGCTCCGGAGGTCAAATCTGGGGATCGGTTTATATCGGATTTCGACCAATTTTTGCATGGGAGTTTGAGGCCATATATTAACACCATGTACCAAATTTCAACTGAATCAGATGAATTTAGGTCTTCCAAGAGGCTCCGGAGGTCAAATCTGGTGATCGGTTTATATGGGGGCTATATATAATTATGGACCGATGTGGACCAATTTTTGCATGGTTGTTAGAAACCATATACTAACACCATGTACCAAATTTCAGCCGGATCGGATGAAACTTGCTTCTCTTAGAGTCCTCGCAAGCCAAATCGGGGGATCGGTTTATATGGAGCCTATATAAAATTATGGACCGATGTGGACCAATGTTTGCATGGTTGTTAGAGACCATATACTAACACCATATACCAAATTTTAGCCGGATCGAATGAAATTTGCTTCTCTTAGAGGCCTCGCAAGCCAAATCGGGGGATCGGTTTATATGGGGGCTATATATAATTATTGACCGATGTGGACCAATTTTTGCATGGTTGTTAGAGAGCATATACTAACACCATGTACCAAATTTCAGCCGGATCGGATGAAATTTGCTTCTCTTAGAGGCCTCGCAAGCCAAATTTGGGGGTCCGTTTATATGGGGGCTATACGTAAAAGTGGACCGATATGGCCCATTTGCAATACCATCCGACCTAAATCAATAACAACGACTTGTGCCAAGTTTCAAGTCGATAGCTTGTTTCGTTCGGAAGTTAGCGTGATTTCAACAGACGGACGGACGGACTGACGGACATGCTCAGATCGACTCAGAATTTCACCACGACCCAGAATATATATACTTTATGGGGTCTTAGAGCAATATTTCGATGTGTTACAAACGGAATGACAAAGTTAATATACCCCCCCTCCTATGGTGGAGGGTATAAAAACAAATTGTAGAATGTTTAGGGAGCCACCATGGTACAATGGTTAGCATGCCCGCCTTGCATACACAGGGTCGTGTTTCGTCCAAACACCAAGAATTTTTCGGCAGTGGATTATCCCACCTCAGTAATGCTAGTGACATTTCACTGCAATGTGGAACGCTGTTCGGACTCGGCTATAAAAAAGAAGGTATCTTGTCATTGAGCTTAACATAGAATCGGACAGCACTCAGTGGTAAGAGAGAAGTTTACCACTGTGGTATCACAATGTACTGAATAGTCTAAGTGAGCCTGAAATATCGGAAATATCAGTAACCTAGCTTGTCGAGCAATATCAGAATACAGGAATGTCATCAAAGACTGTATTGTAGAGCATCTGAGGAAGCTGTTAACTGGTTTTGTTCAGAGAAAAAGTCTACCTCAAAACCTTCGGGGTCACATTCGACAGTCTTTTTACGAGGACCTCAAATCACAAAGCGGCAGAATTTCAGGTGTGGATAGCAACTTAGTTAACTACCTGTTGGTGGTCAACTGCAGTAGTGAAATATGCAGCGTCAGTATGGACTCCCCGTACCAGCGATACGCAGTGGGATAACTTACAGACATATCAGAATACTGTGGTATGCAACTCTTACACTGAAAAAAATATTTACGTGTTAATAAAGATTACGCAACCTAAATTTTAGGATTTGAAATTTACGAAATATTAAGGACAAATTTCTTTAAAATGATGAAATTGTAATTAAAATAAAGTTTATAATCGTTGCTTCAAAAAAAAAATATTAAATTTAGGACACAAATTTTGTAAATTTTCGTCCCTCCGTTAAAGTCGCATGTCTTTGAACTAAGACTAATTTTCCATAATGTAAAGAAACACATTTTTGATTCAAAGAAATTGTCCTTACATTAACTGAAATATTGAAACTTTAGATTTAAGATAAAAACGCTTCAAATATAGGCAAAGATTTATTTTGAGGATTTAGCGTCTTTGATTCAAAGCTTTTTTGGAATTAAGAAAATATTGTTTACTTTGAAGTATCCGTTATAATTTGGATTTTTAAACTGGTATTTGTTGTACGTGAGTACCTTTATTAATAAACCGCGAAAAGAGAATGACATTTTGATAAATGAGATCTGTATCCCAATTTTAAGTTTTATTTGTCCTAGATTTAAAGCCAAATAGGTAGCTAAAAAATTTCATTATTTTAAAGAAGCCGCATCTTTGGCTCTGAATCAATAACAAAATCCTTAAGGGAAGGTCAAAATCTTTGGATCCAAGTAAACTTTTTTTGAGTGTAGATACTCCCAGTGTGTAATCATATTTTCAGATTTTGACCACTGCAACGGAGGCAAGTGTTCTCGCCTCCACTATTTCTATAGAAATTTTTGATAAAATTATCTATAGAAATAAAATTGTGATAAAATCTTCTCTAGAAATAAAATTTTGACAACATTTTCTATAGAAATAAAATTTTACCAAAATTTTCTATGGAAATAATATTTTGACAAAATGTTCTATAGAAATAAAATTTTGAAAAAAATGTTTTATAGAAATAAAATTTTGATAAAATCTTCTATAGAAATAAAATTTTGATAACATTTTCTATAGAAAAAAAAATTTGAAAAAATTTTTATAGAAATACAATTTTAATAAAATTTTCTATAGAAATAAAATTTTGATAAAATTTTCTATAGAAATAAAATTTTGACAAAATTTTCTATATAAAATGTTACAAAATTTTCAAAATAAGATTTTTTTTTAAATTTGATAGAATTGCTCTGAAGAAGTGTCCTGATTTCACGGTTGCACTTGTGGTTAGGCGTGAACCACGATACAATTTATGAGAATGTGCTACACGATAGTAAATTTCGCTGTGGCACACGCGTCTTACACCATGAGGCTATTTTCTCATGGAAAACCCTTACTGCGATGTACAGATTGGAGGCTTCCATAGTTTCTTTACTTCCCAGCAAAAAAATTGGAATTTCGTTCTACAGACACAACTTTAAAAGCACTTCCAAAAATGTCCTCCCAAAGATGTTCTTTATTTTAATTCAAATTTTTTTTAATTCAATTTTTTATAACTCGTTTTTTTCATATATTTAATGGTTCATTTTATCTTTTTTTGTTTCAAATATGTTAAAAAACACAGTAAGAATTAATAAAAGGGTACAAATCATTAAAATTTTGTTGAAAAAATGCTAAATTAATTTTAGAAAAATTGTTATTTTTTGAAAATATTTCAAGTCGAACGTTTCTGCACGCACAGAAAAGACATGTTTGGACATGGTGGCCGCATCCATTTAATGCTTATTTAGAGTATGTAATTGTCGCGAAAACCATGTATTTTGTCTTTGTAAAAATAATTTTCGAGCGGAGAAAAATATATGTTGGCAATAAGCATTTGAATAGTTATCAAATACCGCAAACATGTTCTATCATTTAAATGATAGAATTGGAGACCATTATATGGTCAGGAAAATCATGTACCTGACCATTCAATTTTTTACTTTTTTGCAGAGAAAAAAGTATTTTTATAGTTTACGTATAGACATGTATACAACCATTACATGGCCATAAAGACCATGTACATTGTTTTCGTGACCATTTAATTTTTTTGCAGCGACAAGAATTTTATAAAAACATTGAGCAGGTACACACGATTTTCATTTTGCGCGTCAGTCGTGTGTTGATTGTTTCTTGGAATGGACGGAGAATACGGAATTATTGTGTTTTGTGTTAATTTATTTATTCACAAATGGCACGTGGTTTTATGTGAATACAAAAAAGGAAAGTGTAGTTGAAAAAAATGTACCTGGTTTTTGTTCTGCATTTTGATATATGGTATAATTTATTTTTATTTGCAGTTACATGATGTCTGCGTTTGTACATTTGATGGGCACGAAGTAAATATGGAATGATTACTTATTGTTGAAATTGAACCAAACTAGAGTGTGTAAAAATATGTGATGTTTGCTTGCACGACATTATAAATAGAAATAAGCAATGAATTAGTTTATAAATAAATAAAAACAAATAAATAAAGTTGATTTTGTGTTTTCTTTTCTCAAGTGGCGTCCTTTTTTCGACGACGAAAATAGTTTTTTCATAAAAATCAAAACATTTTAGGTTGTGACCATGTTCTTTTAACTAGAAGAAAAACATTTTTGACGAATAACATAACATTTTAGATCGTGACCATTGTCTTTTAATGGAAACAAAATTCTTTTTATCAATATAATAACATTTTAGATGAGGACAATTGTATTTTTCTTAGAACCATGTTCATTGAGCCAACATGGTTGCAGGTTAAAATGTTACATGGTCGCCGCAAAAATAGTTCCTATCATATTATTTTGCTCTTCGAATATGATTGTGACAATCATGTTTCTTCTCTGCGTGTGACAAACATTAGAATGCATTAAAAATCATATTAATTATTATTAAAAATCATAAAAATGTCCAAAATACTGAATTATATTAAACCTTAAAAAAGTGGTGAAAATTCAGTGCAACGGCTGTTGAAATGGTGGACATCCGTGATATGACAAGCCCAAATTAAATCCATCGCTTCTACCGCAAATTTTGTACCACTTCCTGGTCCAAAGAGAACATATGTACTACTTTTTTGGAGAAGCTTTTTTGGCTGAACTCTAATGGTAGTAGGTTAAGGTTCACCCTAATATCTCGGACAAATATCAATTTACGTTTTCCTCCTATATTGAAGGGTAATAGCCCACAAAGCGGAGATCTACTTAAATATTTCAAGTGTTTATTGTTATACTTTTTACCCATAGGGTTAAAGTGTTTCATTTTAATTAAAAAAAGGAAGAAAATTAATTTCGCATACAATAAAAGTCATTTTAATTAACTTGAGGTATTATCATAAAAATCTCTGAAAAACCAAATGTTGATACAAATAATTTGGCATGAATTGCTTGTTTCCTGTTTCATAAAATCAGGCTGCTAATGGCAAAAGCAAAGAATACGCGCGCCCACACACACTCATATGAGGTTTTCTCTTTTGAGATATGCATGTGTATAGACCACCCATAGAGGGATACATTTAAGCCACACCATAATAATGTTGCCTTGGGTTTCTGAGCATAATATGAAAATCATGCGTCTTACATATAAATGCAGATTTTTTTTATTACCTTGGCTTTATAAGGAAATTGCATATATATTTTATATAGACAAAAAAAAAACAAAGCATTTCCCTGTTATTATATGTCGCCTTATTTCCGTTTCTCCATTGTATGTGTTCGTTAACTTGAAACACTTACTGTACAATCGCTTGGGTATAGTCTTGGATGTTGGAAGGCGCTCTTGTATTGTAAGTACTTCATTTTGTGGATATCAAAAGACAATTAAAAACAATTTCCACAGCAATGGAAAACGAATGAAAAGCCATTGAAAACAGTCAAACAAGGACTCATACAGCTGAACACAATCACATCAAACCATCCAGAAACAAACTTGGTATCCATTCATGTTAAAAACAAACGAAAATAAAAACAACGAAGCCATACATTTGTAGTAAAACAAAAGCCTTTAATTCTAATGTTGAAATTCTCCATGATAACCATAAAAGAGCAAGTACAGCAGGAAATGCAAAAAAAAAAAGAAAACAAAAAAATCAGTTTAAGAGTAAAACAACAGGAAAACAAAACGAAACGAACCAGACTCAACAACAGCATACTTTATTTCCTTCCTTTAGTTTGCTCGAATGTTAAGTGAGTACACAAATGGACCCATATACAATAGCAGTTTGTGTACGGATGTTTGTGTGTAAATCACTCTCTGTTTTTCTCACGTATTCTGTTAAGCGACATTATGTCTGGTGATTGTGACAATGGCAATATCAGTTTTCCGTGCTAACTGAATTTATACAGAGAGAGAGAGAGAGAAAGTGTATTGTTTTTGTATACAGGGAATATGAGGGTGTTCAATAGATGTTCTTACTCTCATCGTCTGATGTAAGAGTATCGAAGAACACTCAATAGAAAATTTTGTCAAAATTTTATTTCTATTAAAAAATTTGTTAACATTTTATTTCTATAGAAAATTTCGTCAAAATTTTATTTCTATATAAAATTTTATCAAAATAGTATATTTCTATAAAAAGTTTTGCCAAATTTTATTTCTATAGAAAATTTTATCAAAATGTTATTTGTATAGAAATTTTTATCAAAATGTTATTTCTACAGAAAATTTTGTCAAAATTTTATTTCAGTAGAAAAATTTGTAAAAATTTTATTTCTATTAAAAATGTTGTTACCATTTTATTTCTATAGAAAATTTTGTCAAAAGTTTATTTCTATAGAACATTTTGTCAAAATTTTATATTTCTATAGAAAATGTTGTCAACATTTTATTTCTATAGAAAATTTTGTTAAAATTTTATATTTCTATAGAAAATTTTATCAAAATGTTATTTCTATAGAAAATTTTGTCAAAATTTTATTTCAGTAGAAAATTTTGTAAAAATTTTATTTCAGTAAAAAATTTTGTCAAAATTTTATTTCTATATAGAAAATTTTGTATATAGAAACAAAAAAAAATGTATAACATATAGAAAATTTTCTCAAAATTATATACTGTGTAGG
The DNA here is from genome assembly GCF_050003625.1 of Haematobia irritans. NCBI lineage: Eukaryota > Metazoa > Arthropoda > Insecta > Diptera > Muscidae > Haematobia > Haematobia irritans. The sequence goes on from NC_134399.1 coordinate 177,663,334, forward strand.
AAATTTTCTCGACCACTTGAATATTTAGAAGTAAATTTTCGTTGATAAATACAAGGAACTCCGAACTCATATCTCCAGCATTTGAAAGACGATCACAAATCTCTTGATGTTGTGGTTCAAAATCTTGATCTTATTACAACTTGCTGGATTTGATAAAATTTTAAGTTTTAAATTATTACTTATTTTCTACAGCATAGCATTTTGTCAAAATTTTTATTGCTACAGAAAATTTCATCAAATTTTTTTATTTCTTTGAAAATTTTGTCAAAATTTTATTTCTATAGGAAATTTCTTCAAAACTTTTTTTTATAAAAAATTTGTCAAAATTTTATTTTTTGAGTAGAAATGTTTTTTCTTCAATTTTTTCCAATAGAAAATTTTGTTAAAATTTTATTTCTATAGAAAATTTCGTCAAAACTTTTTTATAAAACATTTTGTCAAAATTGTATATTTTAATAGAAAATTTTTTCAAAATTTTATTTCAATAAAAAATTTTGTTAAAATTTTATATTTTTACAGAAAATGTTGTCACAATTTTATATTTTTACAGAAAATTTTGTCACAATTTTATTTTATATATATAGTTAATTTCGTCAAATAGTAAATTTTGTCAAAAATTTATTTCTACAGAAACTTTTGTTAAAATTTTTATTGCTACAGAAAATTTCTTCAAAATTTTTTATTTCATAGAAAATTTCGTCAAAATTTTATTTCTATAGAAAATTTCGTCAAAACTTTTTTTATAAAACATTTTGTCAAAATTGTATAGTTTTATAGAAAATTTTGTCAAAATTTTATTTCAATAAAAAATTTTGTTAAAATTTTATATTTTTACAGAAAATGTTATCACAATTTTATATTTTTGCAGAAAATTTTGTCAAAATTTTATTTCTATATAGAAAATTTTGTATATAGAAACAAAAAACAAAAAAAAATTATATAGAAAATTTTCTCAAAATTATATACTGTATAGGAAATTTTCTCAACCACTTGAATATTTAGAAGTAAATTTTCATTTATAAATACAAGGATAGTATTTTGTTAAAATTTTTATTGCTACAGAAAATTTGATCAAAATTTTTTATTTCTTAGAAAATTTTGTCAAAATGTTATTTCTATAGAAAATTTCTTCAAAACTTTTTTTTTATAAAAAATTTGTCAAAATTTTATATTTTAGTAGAAATGTTTTTTCTTCATTTTTTTCCAATAGAAAATTTTGTTAAAATTTTATTTCTATAGAAAATTTCGTCAAAACTTTTTTTATAAAAAATTTTGTCAAAATTGTATATTTTTATAGAAAATTTTGTCAAAATTTTATTTCAATAAAAAATTTTGTTAAAATTTTATATTTTTACAGAAAATGTTGTCACAATTTTATATTTTTACAGAAAATGTTGTCACAATTTTATTTTATATATAGTTAATTTTGTCAAATAGTAAATTTTGTCAAAATTTTATTTCTACAGAAAATTTTTGTTAAAATATTTAAATTTTTTATTTCTTAGAAAATTTCGTCAAAATTTTATTTCTATAGAAAACTTCGTCAAAACTTTTTAGTTCTATAGAAAATTTTTTGAAGTTTCTCATAGTTGAATTGAAAAAACTGTAAGTTTTTTGGTAGAATACTACCAACTGTGGGAACCTTGCTTGAGAAACTGACAGGCATTGACGGAGCTACACTGAAAAAAATATTTACCTAATATGGAAGATTATGCAACTTAAATTTTAGGACTCAAAATTTACGCAATGCTAATGGCAAAATTCTTTAAAACAATGACATTTTAATTAAAAGAAAGTTTATAACCCTTGCTTTAAAATTTTTTTTTTCATTAAATTTAGGACACAAATCTTGAAATTTTGCGTCTCTATGCTGAAGTTGTAGATCTTTGAAGTAAGGCAAATTTTCCTTAAAATAAAGAAAAACATTTTTAATTTAAAGAAGTCGTCTTTAACCCAACTGACATATTGAATTTTTACATTTAAGATAAAAACGCTTCAAATATAGGCCAAGACTTATTTTAAGGATTTGCATCTTTGGTTTAAAGTTTTTTTAGCATTAAGAAAACTGTTTTTACTTTGAAGTACCTGGTATAATTTGAAATTGGAATTTGTTTGTACATGAATACTTTTATAAATATATCGCAAAAAGAAAATAAATACTCGATGAATGAGATCTGTGTCCAATTTTAATTTATTTAATCCTAGATTTAAAGCCAGGGTGGTCCGTAAAAAATTTCTTTATATTAAAGAAGCCGCATCTTTGGCTCGGAATCAATACCAAAATTTTTAAGGGAAGGTCAAAATCTTTGGGTCCAAGTAAAGTTTTTTTTTTAGTATAGGTATAAGTCCCCCTAGACAATACACTGAAATTTTCGTCTCAAAACCTTCTAATGAATGCAGTGGGTAATAAAATTATTCACGGAAAAACTCGTTTGGTTCTAAAAATTTTATCTTTCCACTAATACTTTGGCAGATTTCCGAGTCAAAGAAGAATAGAATTGCAGCAAGGATACAATTATGACACATTTAAATTTGAGTTTTGGTTTTGGTTTCGGCTATTACAAAGAAAACGTAAGTAAATTACAAAAAAACAATTAGTCGTTGATCACAAATATCTGCTGAATTAGGAACGAAAGAGTCCTATTTTGCAGGACTCAAGAAAAGATTATCAATTTAAATAAACGATACACTGAAAATTATCGAGACTTTTCCAAATTGTTCCGTTTAATTTGAATACTTAGGGAACCAACCTAATAGAGCAGTTCATGGCCTATGGATGCCTTATGACGAGGATGTGTATATGCATTTGGAGAAGGCAGCTATATTCCTGTTCACAAGTAAGTCTAATATTTACCAGTATAGAGAACAGAGGTTTCTGGGCAAGATCATAACAGCATCCCATAGGAATAACTAAGGTCCAGGCAGTTTAAGAGCCCAGACGCGATATTTCGAATATGAGGGAGAGGACGCTACTGAGTTTCTACCTCTTGGAACTAGATATTGGAAATTGATTCCGAGTGGTGGTCTACAATACAATCCTGTAAGTGGAAGTTTGGGCTATAACAGAATATGTGAAATGGTACAGCAGACGCAGCTGACACATAGATGGCGTCGCATATTATTTTTATATAGTACCAACCTTCAAATGATTCATGTCAAAATTTGACATCTGTAAGTCAATTAGTTTGTGAGATAGAGCGTCTTTTGTGAAGCAACTTTTGTTATTGTGAAAAAAATGGAAAAAAGGAATTTCGTGTTTTGATAAAATACTGTTTTCGGAAGGGAAAAAATACGATGGAAGCAAAAACTTGGCTTGATAATGAGTTTCCGGACTCTGCCCCAGGGAAATCAACAATAATTGATTGGTATGCAAAATTCAAGCGTGGTGGAATGAGCACGGAGGACGGTGAACGCAGTGGACACCCGAAAGAGGTGGTTACCGACGAAAACATCAAAAAAATCCACAAAATGATTTTGAATGACCGTAAAATGAAGTTGATCGAGATAGCAAGGGCCTTAAAGATATCGAAGGAACGTGTTGGTCATATCATTCATCAATATTTGGATATGCGGAAGCTCTGTGCAAAATGGGTGCCGCGCGAGCTCACATTTGACCAAAAACAACAACGTTTTAATGATTCTGAGCGGTGTTTGGAGCTGTTAACTCGTAATACACCCGAGTTTTTCCGTCGATATGTGACAATGGATGAAACATGACTCCATCACTATACTCCTGAGTCCAATCGACAGTCGGCTGAATGGACAGCGACCGGTGAACCGTCTCCGAAGCGTGGAAAGACTCAAAAGTCCGCTGGCAAAGTAATGGCCTCTGTTTTTTGGGATGCGCATGGAATAATTTTTATCGATTGTCTTGAGAAGTGAAGAACCATAAACAGTGACTATTATATGGCGTTATTGGAGCGTTTGAAGGTCGAAATCGCGGCAAAACGGTCCCATATGAAGAAGAAAAAAGTGTTGTTCCACCAAGACAACGCACCGTGCCACAAGTCATTGAGAACGATGGCAAAAATTCATGAATTGGGCTTCGAATTGCTTCCCCACCAACCGTATTCTCCAGATCTGGCTCCCAGTGACTTTTTCTTGTTCTCAGACATCAAAAGGATGCTCGCAGGAAAAAAATTTGGCTGCAATGAAGAGGTGATCGCCGAAACTGAGGCCTATTTTGAGGCAAAACCGAAGGAGTACTACCAAAATGGTATCAAAAAATTGGAAGGTCGTTATAATCGTTGTATCGCTCTTGAAGGGAACTATGTTCAAGAATATAAACGAATTTTGAAAAAAAATGTGTTTTTCTTTGTTAGACCGGGGACTTATCAGCCAACCTGTTAGTAGGCAATTCTGTACGATACCGAACCCTAATAGCGTGCAAATTTGGGATTAATGAATGCTCAGAATATCGTGGATTTCACATCATATGGGTTCGTGAAACAAAAGCAAATGAAATAAACGCAAATGAGCTGGCATCACCATCTAGGTTATAGTGGGTAGTAGACCAGAAGAGTAGGCACTGGTGAAAGATAGACCGATGTGGAACTATGTGAGTTTCGGTAGTACTACGAAAACTGTAAAAACAATACTCAGAAAACTACTGAAGTTTATTAAGATTATATATTAGATAGTACCCATAACCCGTTCCAAAACTTTTGTTTTCATACACTATATAGAGGTTATTCAATACTCCTCAAATCACCGTGCATTATTATACTTCTAGGGTATGATTGTAGTATCATTGTGTATTTACAATAAAAGCCAACTCATTCCCCCACACCCAGCTTTTACTCACACAGTTATAACCTAAGACAATAAGGACACCATTTACATATTGTTTGCTCATAAGCAATTAATGACGATGCTCGCAGTATTGTCGACGGCTACAAATAATGATGATGACAACAATCATGACGATGGCGATTGCAGAAGGGTACGATACGGGTGGAGGTGGCATATGGTCTTTCTGGTGGGGTAGTAGATACTATTCCCAGTAACGTTAATGTAGTATAGAAGGATACTTGTATCATCCGAGTATTGGCTACCAGCACCATTACCAACGCCATCAACACGACAAAAATGCTATGGTAAGATATGATATCGCTTGGTCGGCAGGCAATAGGAAGGAAGCACATATTTTAAAACATTACTGGCAGGAATTTCTTTTATTTGTCGTTTAGTCTTTCATAGCAATTTTAATAGGAAAATAAAGCTGGCAACACAATCACATTCATATAAAAGGAACACATTCACACATATATACCAACAAGTTCATATATACTAGAGGAAAAGCTATACAAACATTGTACACTGTATTGTTGTTTATTGTATAGGGCCAACACCTACGCCACCACACCATCAACATTACCATGTATTAGCTATTGTACGAATGTGTAAATATATCCATGTTGTATTAATCGACAAAGAGAAAACAAAAGCATAGATATATAACAGAATCATTTAGATTCATACATGTACCAGAGGCAATGATACAAAGGATACATTGTACACAGCTGTCTATGTGTAAAGGTTTATTTACACACACTGCCACATGTACGTTATTCCTTAAAAGTTAACTTGTAGATTAGGGGTGTTTCTTTAATAGGGTACAAACATTTCAATAGATATGGAATTTCGACAAAAATTCTTATACAAATGCAATTTTGACAAAATTTCCTATAGAAATGAAATTTTGATACAATTTCTTAAGGAAATCAAAATGTTGATACAATTTCTTAAATTTTACTACAGTAATGAAATTTGGAGAACATTTTCTACAAAAATGAAATTTTGAAAAAATTTCTGATAGAAATTAAATTTACAAAAAATTCCTAAATTCCTGAAATTTTAAGAAACCTTCCTATAGAAATGAATTTTGAGTAACATCTATATATATAAAATCAAATTATGTTTGTTTATTTGTTTGTTTGTTTGTTTGTTTATTTGTATGTTCCGGGTTGGCGCGAAAACGGCTGAACCGATTTACTTGAAACTTTCAGAGATCGTGGGGGGCACTCATGTGCTGAAAATAGGGTACCTCATTTTTTGACATATGGTCGCGGAGAGGAACCTCCCCTTTGTCCGACTTTTTGAAAATTAGACCAAAGTTGACCGATTTGCTTGAAATTTTCATTGAAGGTTGGTGTTGGCATCTAGACAAAGATCCGCTACTTTATATTTCGATATTTGGTGGCGGAGGGGGACCACTACTTTGTTCGACTTTTTTTAAAGTACAGTGAAAAAACTAAAATTCTCTAAATTATCTGAGATTTACAGAGAACATGCGGTGCGGTTATGGAATTAATTTGGGGTATCCGATGATTTCATATGTGGACGGCGAGGGTGACCTCCCCCTTGTCCTACTTTTTGAAACTTGGAACAAATTTATGCGATTTGCTTGAAATTTTCATTGAATGTTGGGGTTGGCATCTAGACAAAAATCCGCTACATTATTTTTAGATATTTGGTCGGGGAGGGGGACCACCCCTTTGACCGACTTTATTTTTAAAGTACAGTGAAAACAAAACTAAACTCCCCCGACTGAAATTTTACGGAAAAAATAGGTGAGGTTATGAAATTTAAATCAGGTTCCTGATTTTTTAATAAAAATAAAAGGGCATAGGGAGACATCCGCTTCTCTTATGTACATACAGAGAAACAATTTAACTTTACCGAGTTACTTGAAATTTACAGAGGACTGGGAAGAGGTAACGATTATTAATAGTTAATACCTGATTTTGTGATATTTGGACGGAAGAGAGGCCGCCCCTTTAGGCTTATAATTTGCTTGACATTTTCTGGGACGTTTACAAAAGATACGCTACATCACTTTTCGATATTTGGTCGGGGAGGAGGTCCTCCTCTAAAACTGCAAAAAAAACAACAATTCTTAAGTTTTCTTGAAATTTACAAAAAGTTTCAAGAATTTTCAGGGAAGGTTAGGGGTGCTATTCACCACGGTGTTTGTCGATATTGTATCGGGGAAAGTGACGTCCCTTTAAAACAATAGAGGAAAATTTAAACATCTCCGATCTACTTGAAATTTACAGGGAAAGTGGGAGGAGGTGATTAAATTTATACATGATTTTTAAATTATTATATGATTTTTCGATATCTGGTTGGGGAAGGGGAAAATTGAAATAAACTTTGTCGATTTACTTCTATAGAATTTATAGGGACCATTGAGTAGTTATGAAATTAATATAGGGTACGTGATAGTCCGTTATGAGGTCGGAGTGGAGCGAAGGTGGGGAGAGGATTCCCTTTTGTCCGTTATTTTTTCTTAAATTGAAAGTAGAGGGTTGTCCGTAAATGGGAACTCGGTACATAATTTAATGATTAATTTTATGATTTGGCAGCCGACGTAGAGGGTGCATCATTTTCCAACATTTTAGCAAATGTTAATGTGGTAAAATTTTTTACTATTTTTGCTTTTTCCGATTTATTGGAGGGGAAACTGTAATTCTTTGTATGTTATTATAATATAGTGTTTAATTTTCAGATATGTTGAGGAGAAGGATACCTTTCCTTGACAAACCACACTTAAAATTCACAAGAAATATAGAAGGTACACCCTCTCCCGCTGTATTTGTACCTATAAACGAAAAATCAAGTAGTCCGATTTGTTTAAAAGATTTCAAATCTTTTCGAAGGATATAGTTGACTAAGTTAACGCAAAATATTCCTCCAAATATGCTTCGGAAGGCGCAGCGAAGCGGGCCGGGTTACGCTAGTTTACTATAGAAATGAAATTTAGAACAAATTTCCTACAGAAATGAGAGCCACCACCATTGTGCAATGGATAGCATGTCCGCTTTGCATACACAGGGTTGTGAGTTCAAACCCAGTTTCGACCAAACACCAAAAAGATTTTCAGCGGCGGATTATCCCACCTCATTAATGCTAAGTGTTTCCAAGTTTTTCTACGTGATTTCACTGCAATGTTGAATGCAGTTCGGACTCGGCTATAAAAAGGAGGTCTGAATAATCTACGCGGGCCTAAAATATCAGGCTGCCACTATACCTAACCTAATCTACGTGAGCCTGAAATATCAGAATGTTTAGAGAGCCACCACGGTACAATGGTAGCATGCCCGCCTTGCATACACAGAGTCGTGGGTTCAAACCCAGTTTCGACCAACCACCAAAAAGTTTTTCAGCGGTGGATTAACCCATCTCAGTAAGGCTGGTTATATTTCTGAGTGTTTCAAAGCTTTTCTAAGTGGTGCAATGGTTTACATGCCCGCTGTGTATACACAAAGTCGTGGGTTCGATTCCTGCTTCGACCGAACACCAAAATGTTTTTCAGCGGTGGATTATCCCACCTCAGTAATGCTGGTGACATTTCTGAGGGTTTCAAAGCTTCTCTAAGTGGTTTCACTGCAATGTGGAACGCCGTTCGGACTCGGCTATAAAAAGGAGGTCCCTTGCCATTGAACTTAACATGGAATCGGGCAGCACTCAGTGATAAGAGAGAAGTTCACCAATGTGGTATCACAATGGAATGGATGAAATATCAGGCTGCCACTATACCTAACCTAACCTATAAAAATGAAATTTTGAGAAAATTTCCTATAGAAAAGATAGTTCGAAAAAAATTCCTATAGAAAAGAAAATTTGACAATTTCAATAGATATGGAATTTTGATCAAATGTTCTATAGAAATGAAACATTGAGAAAATTTCCTATAAAAATAAAACTTTGACAAAATTTCCTATCAAAATAAAACTTTGACAAAATTTCCTATCAAAATAAAATTTTGATAAAATTTCCTATGAAAATTAAATTTTGACTAAATTTTCTTTGAAAATTAAATTTTGACAAAATTTACTGTAAGTAAGAAATTGTGACAAAATTTTATGTAGAAAATAAATTTTGACAATTTCAATAGATATGCAATTTTGATAAAATTTCCTATAGAAATGAAATATTGAGAAAATTTCTTATCGAAATTAAATTTTGACCAAATTTCCTATCGAAATTAAATGTTGACCAAATTTGCTATGAAAAAAAAATTTTGACAAAATTTTCTATAAGTAAGAAATTGTGACAAAATTTTCTGTAGAAAATAAATTTGGACAATTTCAATAGATATGCAATTTTGATAAAATTTCCTATAGAAATGAAATATTGAGAAAATTTCTTATCGAAATTAAATTTTGACCAAATTTCCTATCGAAATTAAATGTTGATCAAATTTGCTATGAAAACAAAATTTTGACTAAATTTTCTATAAGTAAGAAATTGTGACAAAATTTTCGGTAGAAAATACATTTTGACAATTTCAATAGATATGCAATTTTGATAAAATTTCCTATAGAAATGAAATATTGAGAAAATTTCTTATCGAAATTAAATTTTGACCAAATTTCCTATCGAAATTAAATTTTGACCAAATTTGCTATGAAAATAAAATTTTGACAAAATTTTCTATAGTTAAGAAATTTCCTACGAAAATGAAATATCGACACAATTTCCTGTAGAAATGAAATATTGAGAAAATTTCAAATAAATTAAATTTTGAGAAAAAAAATTTCAAATAAATTAAATTAAATTTCAATTAAATTTCAAATAATTGACCAAATTTGTTATGAAAATAAAATTTTGACAAAATTTTCTATAGTTAAGAAATTGTGCCAAAATTTCCTACGAAAATGAAATTTCGACAAAATTTCCTGTAGAAATGAAATATTGAGAAAATTTCAAATAAATTAAGTTTTGAAAAAAAAATTCAAATAAATCAAAATCAAATTTTGACAACATTACCTAGATAAAAGAAAGTTCAACAAAATTTCATATAGAAATGTTCATAGACAAATCAAATTTTGACCAAACTTCCTATTTTGAAATTTTAAGAAAACATCTTGAAAAAAAAAAACAATTAAACCAAATTTCTTACAAAAATGAAATTTTGACAAAACTTCCTATAGAAATGAAATTTTGACAAAATTTCTTATAGAAATGAAATTTTGACAAAATTTCCTATAGAAAAGAAATTTTGACAAAATTTCCTATAGAAAAGAAATTTTGACAAAATTTCCTATATAAAAGAAATTTTGAATAAAATTCCTATAGAAAAGAAATTTTGAGTAAAATTCCTATAGAATTTTTTTTTGACAATTTCAATAGAAATGGAATTTTGACAAATTTTATAGATATGAAATTTTAAGAAAATTTCCTATAGTAATGTAATTTTGAGTAAAATTTCAAATAAATAGCATTTTGCTAAAATTTCTTATAGAAATGAAATTTTGATAAAATTTCCTCTAGAAATTAAATTTTGACAAAAATTTCCTCTAGAAATTACACTTTGACAAGAGTTCATATAGAAGTGAAATTTTGGCAAAATTATCCTATATACAAAAAATTCTGACAAAATTTCATATAAATAAAAAATTGTGACAAAATTTCATATAAATAAAAAATTGTGACAAAATTTCCTATAGATAAGAAATGTGACAAAATTTCCTATTGAGAAGGAATTGTGACAAAATTTTTAAGAGATAAGAAATTTTGTCAAAATTTTGAAATTCTGACAAAAATTCGTCTAGAAATAAAATTTTGACAAATTTTCCTATACACGGACGAAAAAGACTGTTTTTCATATGTTTGGGTGTAAAAATTATATGTTTGGAACTCAAATTTTGTAACACAATGTTTTTGAGTGCAAGCATATTGTTCATAAACTAGCATAACATATTTGGGACATATATGTTAAATGTTAGAACTGGCTTTATACAGCTGTGACAAGGCCGGTAGCTGTGTATGGATGTAATGTATGGTGGCCCATCACAATCACAATACTGAGATTCGGCAGAATAAATAGAACGGCCCTCATCTACATGACCGGGGCGATGAGGAAAACGGCCACCGCAGCACTGGAGGTATTGATGGGGATATGTCCCCTGGACCTGCATATTAGAAGGACCCCGGAGGTCATACTGATCAGACTGAGGGGCCTGGATTCATTGGAGAGCACGGGTTGCAGACACACTGCACTGATAGACTATGCCGGACGACATATGAAAACTGACTATATGGCGACACGGCATATGTATGAAAATAACCTGGATTCAATTATTCCGACCATAGAGGACTGGGACAAAAATAGGATACACTTTGGGAATCTCAACATCTATACGGACGGCTCGAAAATGGCCGAGGGAACAGGCAGCGGAATTTACTGCAAGGACTTGGGACTTAAGGAGTCCTTTAAGTTGAACGATAAATGCAGCATTTTTTAGGCTGAGATGTTTGCTGTTGCAAAAGCTGCGGAACTTCTATCGATGAGGCCGTTATTTAGATGCGATATCAGCATTTTCAGGCCCTGGGCAATACGAACAAAAGGTCGAAGGTAGTCAGCCGCTGTCGTAGAGAGCTTACGGTTCTCACTGAACATCATTTCCTGTAGAAATGAAATATTGAGAAAATTTCAAATAAATTAAGTTTTGAGAAAAAAATTTCAAATAAATTAAGTTTTGAAATCAAATTCTGACAACATTTCCTAGAGAAAAGAAAGTTCAACAAAATTTCCTATAGAAATGAAATTTTGATAACATTTCATAGACAAATCAAATTTTGACAAAACTTCCTATTTTGAAATTTTAAGAAAACATCCTATAGAAATGAGAAAATGTCCTAAAGAAATGACAATTTAAAAAAAAAAAAAACAATTAAACCAAATTTCTTACAGAAATGAAATTTTCACAAAATTTCTTATAGAAATGAAATTTTGACAAAATTTCCTATAGAAAAGAAATTTTGAATAAAATTCCTATAGAAAAGAAATTTTGAATAAAATTCCAATAGAAAAAAATTTGTTGACTATTTCAATAGATATGGAATTTTGGCAAATTTTATAGAAATGAAATTTTAAGAAAATTTCCTATAGTAAAGTAATTTTGAGAAAATTTCAAATAAATGACATTTTGATAACATTTCTTATAGAAATGAAATTTTGACAAAATTTCCTATAGAAATGAAATTTTGACAAGAGTTCATATAGGAATGAAATTCCTATTCCTATTTCCAAAAATTGTGACAAAATTTCCTATAAATAAAATATTACGACGAAATTTGTGACAAAATTTTCAATAGATAAGAAATTTTGTTAAAATTTTGAAATTCTGACAAAATTTTCTCTAGAAATAAAATTTTGACAAAGTTTCCTATACACGGACGAAAAAGACTGTTTTTCATATGTGTGGGTGTAAAAATTATATGTTTGGAATTCAAATTTTGTAACACAATATTTTTAAGTGCTAGCATATAACGTTCATAAACTAGCATGACATATTTGGGATATATATTTATGTTAATACGTTAGAACATATTATGTTTGGGACATAAAATGTTTGTAAATATAATATGCTTAAATGAAAACATATATTAATTTAGAAATAGCCTATAAACATATATGTGTTTAGAAAGAGAGACCTAGAGAGTATGATGCATGTAAAATAATGGAAGTAACCAATTGGCGCCTTAAAAAAATATTCGGACAAAGAAAATTTATTTCAATTTTTTTTCTACCAGTGTATGCTCTAAGGTGAAATATAATATGTTTGAACAATACAAACACTATTTTGATTGGACCAATCCTGAAAATATGTGTTTGGGGTATATGTTACAGAAGCGATTTTTTTTGAGGGTGTAGAAATGAAATATTGAGAACATTTCCTGTACAAATGAAATTATGACAAAATTTCCTTTAAAGATATGAAATAACGACAAAAAATAGATTACAAATGAAAATTTCACAAAATTTTCTATAGAAATGAAATTTTAACAAAATTTTCTGTAGAAGTGATATTGTGACAAGATTTCATATGAAAGTGAAATTTTGACGAAATTTTCCTATAGACATGAAATTTTGACAATATTTTCCTATAGAAATTAAATTATGACAAAATTTTCCTATAGACATGAAATTTTGACATGTCTATAGGAATGAAATTTGACAATAGAAATGGAATTTTGACAATATTTTCCTGTAGAAATGACATTTTGACAAAATTTCCTTGAGAAATGAAATTTTGACAACAAATCCTATAAAAATTAAAAAAAAGTTGAAATACAATGTTTACAATAATTCCTAAATAAATGAAATTTTGAGAAAAATCCCTATAGAAATGGAATTTTTAGAAAAATTCTTATATGAAATTTTTAGAAAAATTCCTTTATCAATTTTTGAACAAATTTCCTAAAGAAATGAAAATTGACAAAATTTTTGTAAAGAAATGAAATTTTGATAAAAATTCATTTTGAGAAATGTAAGAAATAGAAATGAAATTTTTATAAAATTTCTTAGAGAAATGAAATTTTGAGAAAAATTCCTACACCCTCAAAAAAAAAAAATCGCTCCTGTAACATATACCCCAAACACAGTTTGCTTCAAGCATATATATTTTCAGTATTGGTCCAAACAAAATATTGTTTGTATTGTTCAACCAAATTATGTTTCACCTTAAAGCATGCACTGGTAGAAAAAATGTTTAATGATATTTTCTTTGTGTGGATATATTTGTAAGGCGCCAATTGGTTACTTTCATTATCTTACATGTAGCATACTCTCTAGGTTTCTCTTTCTAAACACATATATGTTTATAGGCTATTTATAAATTAATATATGTTTGCATCTAAACATATTATATTTACAAACATTTTATGTCCCAAACATAATATGTTCTAACATATTAACATATATGTCCCAAACATGTTATGCTAGTTTATGAACATTATATGCTTGCACTTAAAAATATTGTGTTAAAAAATTTGAGTTCCAAACATATAATTTTTACACCCAAACATATGAAAAACGGTCTTTTTCGTCCGTGTATAGAAATGAAACTGTGAAAAAAATTCTAATTGAAATTAAATTTTTAGAAAATTTTCTATTCTATAGAAAGGAAATTTTGGCAAAACTTTTTATAGAAATTAAATTTTGAGATAACATAATTTCCTATGCAGATTAAATTTGCCAAAATGCTCTAGGGAAACCATATTTGGACCAAAGTTAAAATGAATTTTCGATAAAAAAATACTTTGATTGGCTTTGGAGAAATTTTAAAGGCTGCAAAAATATATCTGCCGTACTCTTAAAATATTACATAAATTAATTAAAAATATGTAACTTTCATCGTGCCGTTTACCACTAACAGCAATGCTCTGTCCTTGAATGCCATGGTCATTGGCAGAGGGACAAAGTGAAAGAGATTATATTTCCCAAAATGCTCTAGGGAAACCATATTTGGACCAAATTTAAAATGAAATTTCGATAAAAAATACTTTAATTGGCTTTGGACAAATTTTAAAGGCTGCAAAAATATATCTGCCATACTCTTAAAATATTACATAAATTAATTAAAAATATGTAACTTTCACCGTGCCGTTTACCACTAACAGCAATACTCTGTCCTTGAATGCCATGGTCATTGGCAAAGGGACAAAGTAAAAAAGACAATAGTATGGTGTTATAGTGTTGGTTATTCCGAATTTTTGTATATGTGAGTGCTTTGGACTATAAGCTATTTCCGTTTCCTATGGCCATTGCAGAAATGAACACAAGTACTGTTAATTATCATAAAGATAACGGTTAATATAAAACCTCCGTTTTATGTGGAATCACCATTACGAAAAGCGATGACATTGTGATGCTCTAACACAAAGCTGTATGGCATATACACATAAACATGCATAAATATTTTCGTTTATATCGCTATGTACATAAGATTGTACGAAGTTGATATGCTTTACAATCTTATATAAAATTAATTCTGTTGTGGATAGTTGACGAGGATGACGATATACTAACTTGATTGATATGCAAGATTGTTGTTTCTTGCTACAAAATTTAAGTCACTTGGTGTTATTTTATTATGCGAGGCGTTTAAATTTACAATACAAATTATTTTTTTTTTTATTAATTTGTGATTTTGTAAAATTAGAAAAATTTAATTTCTGTGACAACAGAGTTGAAAACATCAGGGACATTTAGAAACAAGTAAGGAAAGTCTAAAGTCGGGCGGGGCCGACTATATTATACCCTGCACCATTTTGTAGATCTAAATTTTCGATATAACATCCGTCAAATGTGTTGGGTGCTATATATAAAGGATTGTCCCAAATACTTACATTTAAATATCACTCGATCTGGACAGAATTTGATAGAATTCTACAAAATCTATAGACTCAACATTTAAGTCGGCTAATGCACTAGGGTAGAACACAATGTTAGTAAAAAAAAAAATAAGGAAACTTCGCAAAAGTTTTTTTTTTTTTTATGATTTATCGCTCGATATATATGTATTAGAAATTTAGGAAAATTAGAGTCATTTTTACAACTTTTCGACTAAGCAGTGGCGATTTTACAAGAAAAATGTTGGTATTTTGACCATTATTGTCGAAATCAGAAAAACATATATATGGGAGCTATATCTAAATCTGAACCGATTTCAACCAAATTGGGCACGCATAGCTACAATGCTAATTCTACTCCCTGTGCAAAATTTCAACTAAATCGGAGTAAAAAATTTGCCTCTGTGGTCATATGAGTGTAAATCGGGCGAAAGCTATATATGTGAGCTCTATATAAATCTGAACCGATTTCAATCAAATTTGGCGCACATAGCTACAATGCTAAATCTACTCTCTGTGCAAAATTTCAACCAAATGTGGCCAAAACTCTGGCTATTAGAACCATATTAGTCCATATCGGGCGAAAGATATATATGGGAGCTATATCTAAATCTGACCCGATTTCCATCAAATTTTGCACACATAACTGCACTACTAATTGTACTTCTAGTGCAAAATTTCAAACAAATTGGGCCAAAACTCTGACTTCTAGGACCATATTAGTATATATGGGGCGAAAGATATATATGGGAGCTATATCTAAATCTGAATCGATTTCAACCAAATTTGGCACGCATAGCTACAAAGCTAAATCTACTCCCTGTGCAAAATTTCAACCAAATTGGGCCAAAACTCTGGCTTTTAGGACCATATTAGTCCATATCGGGCGAAAGATATGTATGGGAGCTATATCTAAATCTGAACCGATTTCAATCAAATTTTGCACACTTGACTATACTACTAATTGTACTCCTAGTGCAAAATTTCAACCAAATTCGGCCAAAAATCTGGCTTCTGGGGCCATGTAAGTCCATATCGGTCGAAAGGTATATATGGGAGCTATATCTAAATCTGAACCGATTTCAATCAAATTTTGCACACTTGACTATACGACTAAGTGTTATGTTTGTACAAAATTTCAAGCAAATCGGTATAAAACTCTGGCTGCTAGGTCCATATTAGTGCATATCGGGCGAAAGATATATATGGGAGCTATATCTAAATCTGAACCGATTTCTTCCAAAATCAATAGGGTTCTATTCTGATCCAAATTAGGAAAATGTGCCAAATTTGAAGGCGATTGGACTTAAATTGCGACCTAGACTTTGATCACAAAAATGTGTTCACAGACAGACGGACGGACGGACGGACAGACGGACAGACGGACATGGTTATATCGACTCAGGGACCCACCCTGAGCATTATTGCCAAAGACACCATGTGTCTATCTCGTCTCCTTCTGGGTGTTGCAAACATATGCACTAACTTATAATACCCTGTTCCACAGTGTGGCGCAGGGTATAAATATCCGATGCACTCTATTCCCTTTATCCATAAATATTTTATCTGAAAAATCTGAACATTTGCCTTAGAATATATATTCCCATCTATGGTTATAGTTGGAAGTCTTCTATGGTAAGCTAGCTGCTCTATTGTATGTAGAAATTTATGCTATAGCCATTATCCATAAATATTTATACTGATAGTTCGGTGTTTTCCATTTCGTTCCATTACTGGTTTCGCTGAAGGTTTTTTCTCTTTGTTTTGTGGTTGGTGAACTAATTGGATGCTTTGTTGCCTTGAAACCATAAATAAATATTTTGCGAAAGCATGTCATTTGTGTTATAGGCGTAAATGCAAAATCAAGATAAATATGAATTTGATGGAAATAATTGAAACTATCAACAACAACACCCATCATTGGCCATCAATGTTAGCCGACGTGGCAGTTTTGGTGTTAGCATTGTTATATTTTGTCTACATTATGGTTTATGATAACACCAACATTTTATGGATTAGTTTATCTTATACGAGTATTTTTTGTTATTTGTTATATGAATCGAAATGATGGACATGGTTAGGGCTTTTTTTTATAAAATACTGGAATTATAAAGATAGAGATAGAGGGAGAGAGAGAGAGATTAACAAAAGAAGAACCCTTAATTGGATTTGTCCGTGGTGGAAGGACTTAGTTTACACAGGTTTGCCAGTATTTTTCTGGCTCTTCTCCCCAAATTGGGGCGATTCCGTCCCCAAAAATCCCCAATTTAAATCAAAATTCCTCATAAAAATCCACAATAAATTTTTGATAAGTTTTTATGATAAAACAAGTAAGCAAAGTCTAAAGTCTTGCGGGGCCGACTATATTATACCCTGCACCACTTTGTAGATCTAAATTTTCGATACCACATCAGGTCCGTCAAATGCGTTGAGGGCTATATATAAAGGTTTGTCCCAAATACATACATTTAAATACCACTCGATCTGGACAGAATTTGATAGACTTCTACAAAATCTATAGACTCAAAATTTAAGTCGGCTAATGCACTAGGGTGGAACACAATTTTAATAAAAAACAAGTAAGGAAAGTCTAAAGTCGGGCGGGGCCGACTATATTATACCCTGCACCACTTGGCAGACCTAAATTTTCGATACCATATCACATCCGTCAAATGTGTTGGGGGCTATATATGAAGGTTTGTCCCAAATACATACATTTAAATATCACTCGATCTGGACCGAATTAGATAGACTTCTACAAAATCTATAGACTCAAAATTTAAGTCGGCTAATGCACTAGGGTGGAACACAATGTTAGTAAAAAAATATGGGAAACGTTTAAATCTGAAGCAATTTTAAGGAAACTTCGAAAAAGTTTATTTATGATTTATCGCTCGATATATATGTATTAGAAGTTTAGGAAAATTAGAGTAATTTTTTCGACTTTTCGACTAAGCAGTGGCGATTTTACAAGGAAAATGTTGGTATTTTGACCATTTTTGTCGAAATCAGAAAAACATATATATGGGAGCTATATCTAAATCTGAACCGATTTCAACCAAATTTGGCACGCATAGCTACAATGCTAATTCTACTCCCTGTGCAAAATTTAAACTAAATCGGAGCAAAAAATTGGCCTCTGTGGTCATATGAGTGTAAATCGGGCGAAAGCTATATATGGGAGCTATATCTAAATCTGAACCGATTTCAACCAAATTTGGCACGCATAGCAACAATGCTAATTCTACTCCCTGTGCAAAATTTCAACTAAATCGGAGTTAAAAATTGGCCTCTGTGGTCATATGAGTGTAAATCGGGCGAAAACTATATATGGGAGCTATATCTAAATCTGAACCGATTTCAACCAAATTTGGCACGCATAGCAACAATGCTAATTTTACTCCCTGTGCAAAATTTCAATTAAATCGGAGCAAAAAATTTGCCTCTGTGGTCATATGAGTGTAAATCGGCGAAAGCTATATATGGGAGCTATATCTAAATCTGAACCGATTTCAACTAAATTTGGCACGCATAGCTACAATGCTAATTCTACTCCCTGTGCAAAATTTCAACTAAATCGGAGTTCAAAATTGAGCTCTGTGGTCATATGAGTGTAAATCGGGCGAAAGCTATATATGGGAGCTATATCTAAATCTCAACTGATTTCAACCAAATTTGGCACGCATAGCTACAATGCTAATTCTACTCCCTGTGCAAAATTTCAACCAAATCGGAGTTAAAAATTGGCCTCTTTGGGCAAATGAGTGTAAATCGGGCGAAAGCTATATATGAGAGCTATATCTAAATCTGAACCGATTTGGCTGGTATTTTGCAAGTTTTTCGAGACCCATAAAATATTCGGATGTACGGAATTTGAGGAAGATCGGTTGATATACACGCCAATTATGACCAGATCGGTGAAAAATATGTATGGCAGCTATATCTAAATCTGAACCGATTTTTTCCAAAATCAATAGGTATCGTCTTTGAGCCGAAACAGGACTCTATACCAAATTTTAGGACAATCGGACTAAAACTGCGAGCTGTACTTTGCACACAAAAATACATCAACAGACAGACAGACAGACAGACAGACGGACAGACAGACGGACAGACAGACAGACGGACATCGCTAAATCGACTCAGAATTTAATTCTAAGCCGATCCGTATACTAAAAGGTTGGTCTATGATTACTCCTTCTTGGCGTTACATACAAATGCACAAACTTATTATACCCTGTACCACAGTAGTGGTGAAGGGTATAAATATTGGAAACGTTTAAATCTGAAGCAATTTTAAGGAAACTTCGCAAAAGTTTATTTATGATTTACGCTCGATATATATGTATTAGAAGTTTAGGAAAATTAGAGTCATTTTTACAACTTTTGGACTAAGCAGTAGCGATTTTACAAGGACAATGTTGGTATTTTGACCATTTTTGTCGAAATCAGAAAAACATATATATGGGAGCTATATCTAAATCTGAACCGATTTCAACCAAATTTAGCACGCATAGCTACAATGCTAATTCTACTCCCTGTGCAAAATTTAAACTAAATCGGACCAAAAAATTGGCCTCTGTGGTCATATGAGTGTAAATCGGGAGAAAGCTAAATATGGGAGATATATCTAAATCTGAACCGATTTCATTCAAATTTGGCACGCATAGCTACAATGCTAATTCTACCCGCTGTGCAAAATTTCAACTAAATCGGTGCAAAAAATTGGCCTCAGTGGTCATATGAGTGTAAATCGGACGAAAGCTATAATGGGAGCTATATATAAATCTGAACCGATTTCAATCAAATTTGGCACACATGACTATATTACAAATTATACTCCTAGTGCAAAATTTCAACCAAATTGGGCCAAAACTCTGGCTTCTGGGTCCATATAAGTGTATATCGGGCGAAAGATATATATGGGAGCTATATCTAAATCTGAACCTATTTCAATCAAATTTAGCACGCATAGCTACAATGCTAAATCTACTCCCTGTGCACAATTTCAACCAAATTGGGCCAAAACTCTGGCTTTTAGGACCATATTAGTCCATATCGGGCGAAAGATATATATGGGAGCTATATCTAAATCTGAACCGATTTCAATCAAATTTTGCACACTTGACTATACTACTAGTTATACTCCTAGTGCAAAATTTCAATCAAATTCGGCTAAAAATCTGGCTTCTGGGGCCATATAAGTCCATATCGGGCGAAAGATATAAATGGGAGCTATATCTAAATCTGAACCGTTTTCAATTAAATTTTGCATACTTGACTATACCACTAAGTGTTATGTTTGTACAAAATTTGAAGCAAATCGGTATAAAACTCTGACTGCCGGGTCCATATTAGTGCATATCGGGCGAAAGATATATATGGGAGCTATATCTAAATCTGAACCGATTTCTTCCAAAATCAATAGGGTTCTATTCTGACCCAAATTAGGAACATGTACCAAATTTGAAGGCGATTGGACTTAAATTGCGACCTAGACTTTGATCACATAAATGTGTTCACAGACAGACGGACGGACGGACGGACGGACGGACGGACGGACGGACGGACAGACGGACATGGCTATATCGACTCAGGAGCCCACCCTGAGCATTTTTGCCAAAGACACCATGTGTCTATCTTGTCTCCTTCTGGGTGTTGCAAACATATGCACTAACTTATAATACCCTGTTCCACAGTGTGGCGCAGGGTATAATAAAGAAATAGGCTCTGCGATAGAATATCGGTAATAATTTGAAAATATAAAAATTCTATGACAATAATTTTTATATTTTCAGCTTGCGAGTTGCAATAAGATCAAGATTTCAAAACACAACACCAGAAGACAGGTGATTGTCTTTGAAATGTACGAAAAATGATTGTATTTCAAATGTTCGAAAAATGTAAATGGGAGTTCGGTCATCATGTATTTATGGACGAAAATTTATTTCTAAATACTCAAGTAAAAAAATTGGGTGATAGATGAATATGAAGGTGAACTATGTTCATCATTTCTCTTTTATGGGATGTATTGTCCAAATCACTGGTGAACACTGATAAGAGGGCAACAGTTAGGCCCGTGTCCTCACGAAATCGAAGTCCTCATTCCAAAATACGACTATCAACATTTACGGTCTCAATAAAAGGTCGATTTAACCAGATTTTCAAAAAAAAAAAAAAAATGAAATTGTCTTGAGATTCTCGTCAAATTGGTAATTTTTTGTATCAACCTTACTATCCAAAATGCCTCAGACGTAAAAGCCCAACAGATTGAGATATAGAGATTTTGATGACTATTGTGCGGTAGAAAGTCAAGCCATTATTGGTTGACGCGTACTGAGTCCTGTTGAAATGTCCAGACCATGGACATTTCAAACTTACTATACAAAATACCTCCGACGTAAAAGCCAAACGGATTGAGATACAGATATTTTGATGTCTATTGTGCGGCAGAAAGTCAAGTCATTCTTGGTTGACGCGTACCGAGTCCTGTTAAAATGTCCTTGGTCTGAAATGTTTACTTGACTAGGGCTCCAATACTGTCATTTGGAAATTTATCGATAATATTCGGCATTTATTTTGATCCCATTATCGATGAATACCAACTGGTGAGGGACCATCGGCCGTTACGGCAGACCGCACCATTTTCATAGACGGCGTTTGAGTTCTGGTGGCCAGTCGAAAGTGAACATTTTTAGCTGATCCCTTTGGCAAGTAACCCTGATCATTTTTTGTGTTCATAAACTGTTCAATTGCCATGGTAACCAGCAATGGTCAAATATAAAGCAATCCCACTAATATATTTGACCTCCATTACGAGTAACTTTATTTCTGAATGCAAAAGCTCAAATTGCTTTTCGTAGCTTGTAAACAATAGAATGAGCTGTCGCTGGAATAAATTTTGCAGCTTTCAGACGAGTGGCTTAGAAATGAGAGCAACATGCCATTAGTTGTAATACATATCAGCCATCCCGAAAAGACGGATGATCATTTGCTGGGAAATTCTTCGTGCACTAGCAACTTTTGTTGGATTTTGCTCATCTTGGAACGACCATACAATCGACTGCTGTTTACTTTCGGACTCATACAGACAGTCAAATGTTCATGCAATATTGAATGTATGCTGGTCATGGTTGCCATAGTTGGTATAATTCTACCAAAAATGGTAGATTTTTTACTGTCTGGTAGATTGGTAGAATTCTTGATGTTTTGATAGATTTTGCAAAAATATACCTCTTCTCATATGAGGTACTTCACAAATTTTCTATATAAAAAATTTTGATAAAATTTTCTATAGAAATAAAGTTTTGATAAAATTTTCGATAGGAATAAAATTTTGACAAAATTTTGTATAGAAATAAAATTTTGATAAAATTTTCGATAGGAATAAAATTTTGATAAAATTTTCGATAGGAATAACATTTTGATAAATTTTTCTATAGGAATAAAATTTTGACAAACTTTTCTATACAAATAAGATTTTCTATAGAAATATAATTTTGACAAATAATTTTCGATAGACATAGAATTTTGACAAAATTTTCTATAGGAATAAAATTTTGTATAGAAATAAAATGTTGATAAAATTTTCGATAGGAATAAAATTTTGATAAACTTTTCTATAGGCGTAAAATTTTGACAAAATTTTCTATAGAAATAAAATTTTGACAAAAATTTCTATAGGAATAAAATTTTGATAAAACTTTCGATGGGAATACAAATTTGATAAAATTTTCTATAGAAATGAAATTTTGACAAAATTTTCTATAGAAATAAAATTTTGATAAAATTTTCGATAGAAAAAAATTTTTGATAAACTTTTCTATAGGTATAACATTTTGACAAAATTTTCTATAGAAATAAAATTTTGAAAAAAAATTTCGATAGACATAGTATTTTGACAAAATTTTCTATGGGAATAAAATTTTGATACATTTTCGATGGGAATACAATTTTGATAAAATTTTCTATAGAAATAAAATTCTGACAAAATTTTCTATAGAGATAAAATTTTGACAAAATTTTCTACAGAAATAAAATTTTGACAACATTTTCTATAGGAATACAATTTTGACAAAATTTTCTATAGAGATAAAATTTTGACAAAATTTTCTATAGAAATAAAATTTTGACAAAATTTTCTATAGAAATAAAATTTTGACAAAATTTTCTAGAGAAATAAAATTTTGACAACATTTTTTATAGAAATAACATTTTGACAAAATTTTCTATAGAAATAAAATTTTGACAATATTTTCTAGAGAAATAAAATTTTGACAACATTTTTTATAGAAATAAAATTTTGACAAAATTTTTTATAGAAATAAAATTTTGATAAAATTTTCGATAGAAATAGAATTTTGACAAAATTTTATATAGGAATAAAATTTTGACAAAATTTTCTATAGAAATAAAATTTTGACAAAATTTTCTATAGGAATAAAATTTTGATAAACTTTTCGATTGGAATAAAATTTTGACAAAATTTTCTATAGAAATAAAATTTTGATAAACTTTTCTATAGGAATAACATTTTGACAAAATTTTCTATAGAAATAACATTTTGACAAAATTTTCTATAGAAATAAAATTTTGACAAAATTTTCTATAGAAATAAAATTTTGACAAAATTTTCTATAGAAATAAAATTTTGACAAAAATTTCTATAGAAATAAAATTTTGACAAAATTTTCTATAGAAATAAAATTTTGATAAAATTTTCTATAGAAATAGAATTTTGACAAAATTTTATATAGGAATAAAATTTTGACAAAATTTTCTATAGAAATAAAATTTTGACAAAATTTTCTATAGGAATAAAATTTTGATAAACTTTTCGATAGGAATAAAATTTTGACAAAATTTTCTATAGAAATAAAATTTTGATAAACTTTTCTATAGGGATAACATTTTGACAAAATTTTCTATAGAAATAACATTTTGACAAAATTTTCTATAGAAATAAAATTTTGACAAAATTTTCTATAGAAATAAAATTTGGACAAAATTTTCTATAGAAATAAAATTTTGACAAAATTTTCTATAGAAATAAAATTTTGACAAAATTTTCTATAGAAAAAAATTTTTGATAAACTTTTCTATAGGTATAACATTTTGACAAAATTTTCTATAGAAATAAAATTTTGAAAAAAAATTTCGATAGACATAGTATTTTGACAAAATTTTCTATGGGAATAAAATTTTGAAAAAAAATTTCGATAGACATAGTATTTTGACAAAATTTTCTATGGGAATAAAATTTTGATACATTTTCGATGGGAATACAATTTTGATAAAATTTTCTATAGAAATAAAATTCTGACAAAATTTTCTATAGAGATAAAATTTTGACAAAATTTTCTACAGAAATAAAATTTTGACAACATTTTCTATAGGAATACAATTTTGACAAAATTTTCTATAGAGATAAAATTTTGACAAAATTTTCTATAGAAATAAAATTTTGACAAAATTTTCTATAGAAATAAAATTTTGACAAAATTTTCTAGAGAAATAAAATTTTGACAACATTTTTTATAGAAATAACATTTTGACAAAATTTTCTATAGAAATAAAATTTTGACAATATTTTCTAGAGAAATAAAATTTTGACAACATTTTTTATAGAAATAAAATTTTGACAAAATTTTTTATAGAAATAAAATTTTGATAAAATTTTCGATAGAAATAGAATTTTGACAAAATTTTATATAGGAATAAAATTTTGACAAAATTTTCTATAGAAATAAAATTTTGACAAAATTTTCTATAGGAATAAAATTTTGATAAACTTTTCGATTGGAATAAAATTTTGACAAAATTTTCTATAGAAATAAAATTTTGATAAACTTTTCTATAGGGATAACATTTTGACAAAATTTTCTATAGAAATAACATTTTGACAAAATTTTCTATAGAAATAAAATTTTGACAAAATTTTCTATAGAAATAAAATTTTGACAAAATTTTCTATAGAAATAAAATTTTGACAAAAATTTCTATAGAAATAAAATTTTGACAAAATTTTCTATAGAAATAAAATTTTGATAAAATTTTCTATAGAAATAGAATTTTGACAAAATTTTATATAGGAATAAAATTTTGACAAAATTTTCTATAGGAATAAAATTTTGATAAACTTTTCGATAGGAATAAAATTTTGATAAACTTTTCGATAGGAATAAAATTTTGACAAAATTTTCTATAGAAATAAAATTTTGATAAACTTTTCTATAGGAATAAAATTTTGACAAAATTTTTTATAGAAATAAAATTTTGATAAAATTTTCGATAGGAATAAAATTTTGATAAACTTTTCTATAGGAATAAAATTTTGACAAAATTTTCTATGGAAATAAAATTTTGACAAATTTTTTTATAGAAATAAAATTTTGACAAAATGTTCTATAGAAATAAAATTTTGATAAACTTTTCGATAGGAATAAAATTTTGATAAACTTTTCGATGGGAATACAATTTTGATAAAATTTTCTATAAAGATAAAATTTTGGCAAAATTTTCTTTAGAAACAAAATTTTGACAAAATGTTTTATATAAATAAAATTTTGACAAAGTTTTCTTTAGAAATAAAATTTTGACAAAATTTTCTCTACAGACAAAATTTTGACCAAATTTTCTGTAGAAATAAAATTTTGACAAAATTTTCTATAGAAATAAAATTTTGACAAAATTTCCTATAGAAATAAAATGTTGACAAAATTTTTTATAGAAATAAAATTTTGATAAAATTTTCGATAGGAATAAAATTTTGATAAACTTTTCTATAGAAATAAAATTTTGACAAAAAATTTTCGAAAGATATAGAATTTTGATAAAATTTTCTATAGGAATAAAATTTTGATAAAATTTTCGATGGGGATACAATTTTGATAAAATTTTCTATAAAGATAAAATTTTGACCAAATTTTCTATAGAAATAAAATTTTGACAAAATTTTCTATAGAAATAAAATTTTGACAAAATTTTCTATAGAAATAAAATTTTGACAAAATTTTCTATAGAAAAAAAATTTTGACAAAATTTTCTATAGAAATAAAATTTTGATAAAATTTTCGATAGGAATAAAATTTTGATAAACTTTTCTATAGGAATAAAATTTTGACAAAATTTTCTATGGAAATAAAATTTTGACAAATTTTTTTATAGAAATAAAATTTTGACAAAATGTTCTATAGAAATAAAATTTTGATAAACTTTTCGATAGGAATAAAATTTTGATAAACTTTTCAATAGGAATAAAATTTTGATAAACTTTTCTATAGGAATAAAATTTTGACAAAATTTTTTATAGAAATAAAATTTTGACAAAATTTTCTATAGAAATAACATTTTGAAAAAATTTTCTATAGAAATAAAATTTTGATAAGATTTTCGATAGGAGTAAAATTTTAATAAACTTTTCTATAGGAATAAAATTTTGACAAAAAATTTTCGAAAGACATAGAATTTTGATAAAATTTTCTATAGGAATAAAATTTTGATAAAATTTTCGATGGGAATACAATTTTGATAAAATTTTGACAAAATTTTGACAAAATTTTCTTTAGAAAAAAAATTTTGACAAAATTTTCTCTAGAAATAAAATTTTCACCAAATTTTCTATAGAAATAAAATTTTGACAAAATTTTCAAGTGTAGCTACAAGTGTAGCTTAACCAAAAGAGGAAAAGTATGCTTGTCAAATTTATTTGAGCTGTTTCGGAATTACCACATTCCTCATCAGCATCCTCTACTTGCAGCAAAACTATCAACCAATTATCAGAATAAATTCGGGTAATTTACTCAACCCAAAGTGAATTACACTTGAACCTTCCGAAAAAGGGTTTGATAGTCGGCTACTACCTAAACAAATTTGCAAGGTTCAAGTGTAATTCACTTTGGGTTGAGTGAATTACCCGAATTTATTCTGATAATTGGTTGATAGTTTTGCTGCAAGTAGAGGATGCTGATGAGGAATGTGGTAATTCCGAAACAGCTGTACATCCAACCATCTTGCAGTCTATAGGGCTTTGCCCAAATAAATTTGACAAGCATACTTTTCCTCTTTTGGTTAAGCTACACTTGTAGTTTAGTCAATGCATGGCTTTAAGCTGAAATCAAAAACAACAATAACGGAATATAATTTTGATAAAATTTTCGATGGGAATACAATTTTGATAAAATTTTTTATAGAAATAACATTTTGACAAAATTTTCTATAGAAATAAAATTTTGACAAAATTTTCGATAGAAATAGAATTTTGACAACATTTTCTGTAGGAATAAAATTTTGACAAAATTTTCTATATGAATAAAATTTTGTCAAAATTTTCTACAATTTTGTCACAATTTTCTATAGAAATAAAATTTTGACAAAACTTTCGATACAAATAAATATGCGAAATGTACTATGAAAGAAGAAGATATAATAGCTTAAAGCTGAGTACTATGAACAGTTTTTAAGCTGAAAATCAGCTTGTTTTCACGGTTACTTTTAATTAATTAATTAATTTAGAAATATAAATTATTAATTAATTTAGAAATATAAAAGTATTTGCAATCAATTCCTTAGATCTTTTTCATACATTATTTGGCAAGACTTGATTAAAATATAATCGTCTTCATAAATATATTTGTGTTTTTAATTTAGGGTTTTGGTGAAAAAAACCGAGGTGAGTACTATACCTTAATTTAAGAAATTTGGTCCAATTCTAATGAGATTTAAATGCAGTCTCCATATATATATATCATTCAACATTATTCAATTTTATGATCGCAAAGAACAATATTTCACGGTTGATTTCTTCGAGTTTCGCACAAAGAGTGGAATTGGCATTCATGCTCCGAATTTTGCTCAGGTTTGAAGAATTTACGACGGTATAATATAGTCGACTGGATCCGACTTTAAACTTTCCTTAGTTGTTTGCTAGGTAAGTAAATATTCGTGTAGACTAAAAAAGATGAACATGGAAATCAAATTTTCCCAATATACTATGACCAAATCTATAATTAAATTGAATACAGTTACTCTACTTCTTGTATCACAAATAGGTTTTTTTATTACCACCTAGAAATTCAGTTAGTTCTTTTACATGTTTCGATGGTCAGATGCACATATTGATGATGTTGAAAAATATTTCGCCCGACTTTTCTTATTTGTTTTTACAGATTTTTAGCAAATATTTACAAAACTTTCAATAGACTACATATGAACATGGAAATCAAGTTTTCCTAGTATACTGTGGGCAATTCTGTAATTGA
The DNA here is from genome assembly GCF_050003625.1 of Haematobia irritans. Taxonomy (NCBI): domain Eukaryota; kingdom Metazoa; phylum Arthropoda; class Insecta; order Diptera; family Muscidae; genus Haematobia; species Haematobia irritans. The sequence goes on from NC_134399.1 coordinate 177,691,737, forward strand.
GTTGTATACAGTTACTCTGATATGGTTTTGCTATTGCCACCTACAAACTCAGTTAGTTCTTGATGCTTGTCTTGATGATCCGATGGCCATGTTGATGATATGAGAGATGCCCATAACATTGTTGCAGTTTTAATTACTTAGAGTTGATGCTATCGATATGTTTGCTTTGGTTTTTATAACATTTGATAATTAGTTAAATTTTTAAAAATTTTGAAAGCATCTTAGAGAATGGATTTTAATTTTTAATGGAAAATTACAATCTTATCTAACCATTCAAGAAAATTTTATGAAAATATTGTATTTCATAAGACTCGAGACCTAAATTCTATAATTATATACTGTTGACGGTTATAGATTATATGGTAGCTTATATGGGTACTATATCCTAAATTAAAAGCAAACTATTAATGATATTTAGTGTCCTTTATGTGCCCAAAATAAATTGCGAACATATAAGGAACAAGTTCCTGTTTCTATTGGAACAAAAATCGAATCGGGAGATCCGTCTATAAGGGGACTATATCAAAACATGGACCAATATATAAAAAATTTAGCATAGCTCTTTATGGACTTAAAATATCGCTAGATTTTTAACTTCATGCAAATCGGATGAAAATTGAAGTTTCCCTGCCCTCAAGAAATCAAACCGGTTTATGGATTATGGACTGATATGGATCATTCGCAAAGCTCTTTATATAAGTCAAATACCTTTGAATTTCCAATTTCGTGAAATTGGAAATCCGATGGGCCCATATAGCCCATCTTCGAATTTGACCTGCCTGGAGGCAAAAGCTGAAAGCCGTAGCGTGATTATAAGAGACTGACATCGCTATACCGTCTTAGAATTTTGCCCTGGTATATATTCTCTGAATAATTGGAAAGCGATTGATATGTTAGAAACGGAATGACAAATTTATTGTACCTCGTTGCCATCCTGTAGTAGATTAGGTTAGGTTAGGTTACACTAAAAAATTACCTAATGCGAAAGATCATGCAACTAAAATTTTAGGAAACGCTAATTATACAATATTAATGACATTTTTTAATAAAGAAATTGTATTTAAAGTTTATAATCGTTGTTTTTGTTTTTAATTTAGGACACGAATTTTTGAAAGTTGTATGCCTTTGTTAATATATTATAAAGAGAGAATGAATATTTGATAATTGAGATCTGACCTAGATTTAAAGCTACACAGAAGACGCATATCACCAAAAAAAATCCTATTAAAAAGTTGATTGATGCTGAATACTTTTTCAATTACAAAATTAATTGATATAATTTACTTTTTAATCAAACTAGAAACTTTAAGTCAATTATGTCTATGATTGATAATTAAACAATTAATTAACCAATTAATTGATGCAATTAACTTCCTAATCAAGCTCGGAAGACTAAGTCCGCACGGAAAACAAATTCTCACTAAAATTTTTCCAAATAAAATTGGTTGATTTTTGTTCAATTAAAAAAATGTTTAATTGAACAAAAATCAATCACAATCAATTACTTTTTTAATTGACTTAGGTGATTGATACTATCATTTGTGTGATTGAAGGCATTTCAAAAAAAAATTTATTGGATTATTTAATTTCGTGATTGAAGACAAAAAATATTTTTTCCGTTCGTTAAAAAATGATTGCTGGCATTTAAAGCCTAACGGAGCTAAGTGACTGAAAATCGCTACGTTTTTGGTTAAATTAAAATTTGATATATGAGATCTGATCTAGATTTAAAGCTAAACAGAAGAAAATATCACAAAAAAAATCTTATTAAAACGTTGATTGATGGCCATTTCCTTGTAGCTCCATTAGGCTTTAACTGCCAGTTAGCAGAAAGAAAAATGGAAATATTTTTACACTGTTTAACTTTAACTGAAAAATTTTCAGTAGTTAAGTTCTTAACTGGAATTTCGAATATATGTTACACTGTTAGAAAAATATGTTTTTCATATGTTCCGATATAAACAAAATGTGTTTCGGGCACAATTTTTAAACACAATATATTTAAGTGCAAACATGTAATGTTCCCAAACTAACACAAAATGTTTGGGACACATATGTTAATATGTTAGAATATATTATGTTTGGGGCATGAATGTTTCATAAAAATAATATGTGCGAATGTAAACATATATAAATTTACAAATTTCGAGTAAACATATATATGTTGTGATACTTTATTCAGAGAGCGACACAGAGAGAGAGAGAGTTAGTATAGAGAAAGAAATAGAGATGGAAACCGGTAGGGTTGAATAAAAAGATATCAACATAACACAGCGAGAGAATGAAATGAGAGCAATTTCTGTGAAACTGCTTGTATGTTGTTTCGGAAAACTGTTTTATAATAAGGCCAAAAATTTGGTATGCTTAAGTCTAAATATTATTTAATTTGAATAGTAGAATGAGTATTCGGAATAAAGAGAATAGACATTCGGAACCAAGAGAATAGACATTTGAAAAAAAAACAGCATATTTGTATTACAGAAAAAGATGCGAAGAACTCAAAAATTTCGTGGGAGTGAAAATTATGTGAGGGAATGAACACAATCTTCTTTGGGGAATTCTTCCAAGCATATACTATTTTTGGACTCAAAATGCTTCCAAACATATAATATGCTCGCATAAAACAAATATATTAATGTTTCGGCGGTATCCAATAATATATGTGCTTCCTGCAAAATATGTTTGGAACATATGTTAGAGAAGCGATTTTTTTTTTTGAGGGTGTATAGGCAAGGTGAAAGGTTTAAAAGTTCGTTAGCTAACGTAGCACTAACGAAGCTTCATGAAAATGGGGGTGAATCGGAAACCTTTTAAATTAAAAAATTAATCGATTGAAAATATTTTTATACCCACCACCATAGGATGGGGGGTATATTAACTTTGTCATTCCGTTTGTAACACATCGAGATATTGCTCTAAGACCCCATAAAGTATATATATTCTGGGTCGTGGTGAAATTCTGAGTCGATCTGAGCATGTCCGTCCGTCCGTCTGTTGAAATCACGCTAACTTCCGAACGAAACAAGCTATCGACTTGAAACTTGGCACAAGTAGTTGTTATTGATGTAGGTCGGATGGTATTGCAAATGGGCCATATCGGTCCACTTTTACGTATAGCCCCCATATAAACGGACCCCAAAATTTGGCTTGCGAGGCCTCTAAGAGAAGCAAATTTCATCCGATCCGGCTGAAATTTGGTACATAATATTAGTATATGGTCTCTAACAACCATGCAAAAATTGGTCCACATCGGTCCATAATTATATATAGCCCCCATATAAACCGATCCCCCGATTTGGCTTGCGAGGCCCCTAAGAGAAGCAAATTTCATCCGATCCGGCTGAAATTTGGTACATGGTGTTAGTATATGGTCTCTAACAACCATGCAAAAATTGGTCCACATCGGTCCATAATTATATATAGCCCCCATATAAACCGATCCCCCGATTTGGCTTGCGAGGCCTCTAAGAGAAGCAAATTTCATCCGATCCGGCTGAAATTTGGTACATGGTGTCAGTATATGGTCTCTAACAACCATGCAAAAATTGGTCCACATCGGTCCATAATTATATATAGCCCCCATATAAACCGATCCCCAGATTTGGCTTGCGAGGCCTATAAGAGAAGCAAATTTCATCCGATCCGGCTGAAATTTGGTACATGGTGTTTGTATATGGTCTCGAACAACCATGCAAAAATTGGTCCACATCGGTCCATAATTAAATATAGCCCCCATATAAACCGATCCCCCGATTTGGCTTGCGAGGCCTCTAAGAGAAGCAAATTTCATCCGATATGGCTGAAATTTGGTACGTGATGTTAGTATATGGTCTCTAACAACCATGCAAAAATTGGTCCACATCGGCTCATAATTATATATAGCCCCCATATAAACCGATCACCAGATTTGACCTCCGGAACCTCTTGGAAGACCAAAATTCATCTGATTCAGTTGAAATTTGGTACGTGGTGTTAATATATGGCCTCAAACTCCCATGCAAAAATTGGTCGATATCGGTCCATAATTATATATAGGCCCCATATAAACCGATCCCCAGATTTGACCTCCAGAGCCCCTTGGAAGAGCAAAATACTTCCCATTCGGTTGAAATTTGGTACGTGATGTTAGTATATGGTATCCAACAACCATGCAGGAATAAGAAGTTTTAAGATACCACAACCCAAGTAATTCGATTGTGGATGACAGTCTTTCGTAGAAGTTTCTACGCAATCCATGGTGGTGGGTACATAAGATTCGGCCTGGCCGAACTTGCGGCCGTATATACTTGTTAATTAATTGATACAATTAACTTTTTAATCAAGCTCGGAAGACTAAGTCCGTTAAAAAATGATTGCTGGCTATTAAAGTCTAATGGAGCTAATTGACTGAAAATTGTTATGCTTTTGGTTAAATTAAAAAATTCATTAATTAAATTTTTAATTTTGGCTAGTGAAATCAATTCATTTTCTTGTGTCCCATTAAAACTGTGATTGATATTATCATTTTCGTGATTAAAGACATTTCAATTAAAAAAATTATTGGATCAATTAATTTCGTGAAAGTGATTATTACAACCTTCATCATCATCCTATGCTGGTGGATACACAGAAAAAAAATGTATTCTGAATCAATCACGAAATAATTTGATCCAATTATATTTTAAATTGAAATTTCAAATTTCATCGAAATTGGTTAACCCTTTCGACCCTAAAGTTGCCTGTGGGCAACTTTTTGTGTTTTGAGACTCACTGTCAGCGTTGTTTTTGTTTTTGTTCATAAAACTGTAACGGTATCGAAAGCTACAAGTGTTTTCTTCATGTTGAGTGAAAAATCAGCTAATTTGGTTGTCAATTAGCAAAAAAATTTTCATTAATACGCACGTATCTCAAGAAAAAAATATTTGCGATTTTAAAAAGAGGTTTTTATACATGTGACTTTTTTCAAAAATTACAACTAAAATGTTGAAAGTTTTTATTAAATCTATTGTAGTACATGTCAAATAAAATATTTCTGGAAGTCAAATCTTAGAATTGCAAAAAAACAACAGATGAAAAATTTTTTAAATTGAAAAGTTGCCTGTGGGCAACTTTGGGCAATTGTGGTAGTAAAATTATATATTTTTGAACATAAGGCCTGGAGAAAACAGGTTTGAAAAACAATGATTTTGAAAAATTTTGAACTTCAATTGGGATGTCCCAGTGACGAGAAATGCGGCGATGATGTGGAAAACATATCTGCAGTGCAGTGAGGAATTTGGAAGGAATCGTAAAAGGGAGGAAGCCACTTCTTGGCAACATACTAGTGGATTAGCACGAATATTGACACTTTATAATACTTTGGTTTTTTACACCGCCAGTTAAATTGACATGGGTTAAAAAAAAAACATTTTCGTGAGTCACGCGTGATTCACGCGAAGCCGTGAATGAAATTTAAACGAAATCTCGTGAATATGCGTGAACGGGATTAAAGAAAAATGTGTGAGTAAAAATGCGTGAGTAAAAATCAAATTGTGTTCGTGATTGTGAGTGAGTAAACTTTCTCCGAAATCACGCTCCCGATAAAAATTTACTTTCACGATCCAACCCACCCTCACGATCCAACTCACGCTCAAGATTCACGTTAACGATAAAATTCATGTTCACGATAAAATTCATACTCACGGTAAAACAGACACAAAAAGTCACAATCACGAACAAATTCACGTTCACGATTAAATTCAAGCTCACCGATTTTAATCACCCTTACTTATTTAATCACGCTTAAGATTTCAATAGCGTGAATCACGAGAAATTTCGTTAATTACCAGAATTTTATTGAACCACAAAAATTGTCGTGTTCCGAAAATATTCGTGACTCACGAGATTTGTCGTGAATTACGAAAATTGTCGTGAATCGTGCGAAAGCGTGAGAGATAAACGTTGTTCATGTGTGATCGTGCGCGAGTATGACTTTTCATTTCGTGACCGTGAATTCCTACCCACATGGCGTGCGTGAGTACAAATATTTCTTCGTGAATGTGTTTGAGCGTGATTGAAATTCCACTCACGCGCGCATCTAAGTATATATTTACTGTAAAATAACAAAAAACTTAACAAAAATCCAATAAAACGTAATACGTCTATCATTACAAAACAAACTATTTTGTAGTCACAATTGCCCAAAGTTGCCCACAAGCAACATTCTCTACCGTCTAAACGAATGGGCGTGGAGACCCGAAATTTTGGCTAGACGCTTCTTAAATGACTTCAACATGATTAAAAGTAAAAAAAATTTAGCGATACCTATAAAAATTCGGGATCGAAAGGGTTAATAAATGCGACCGGAATCCTGTGAACACCAAATACATGGACGGACGGACGGACGGACGGATGGACACCAATGGCTAGTTCGCCTCAGGAGGTGATTCTGAGTCGACTTTATGGGGTCTAAAATCAATATTTCTGGTACGCACATTTTTCTGGCAGATTATACCCTGACCACTATATGATTTAGGGTATAATAACTTGCATCAAATAGTTCCGTGATTGAATCAAAAAAAATGTGTAGCATTGCATTTGAAGAATTAACACTTAAATGCGTTCTGTATCTTTTAAGATACAATTAGAAGAAAAAAAATTCTTACGCCTTAAAATTCTGACCAAATTTTACGAAATAAAGTTTGCTGCATTTAATCATAACGCCGTTTTAAAAAATATGTTTTTCCGGAAAATCTATAATACTACACATCTGAAACCATAATATAAAATTTGCCCGAAAATTCAAAAACCTACAAACTGAAAGATAAACAATATATTTACCAGAGATAAAAGTTGGAAAAAATCTGTGTAGTGTAAAAATATCCCTATTATCTATTCTCTACTAAAATCAGTTTTTTAATTTGTATCTGTATCTTTTAAATATAACAACTGTTTTTACATCAAAAGAAAATAAAATAAAAAAAATTAGAAAAAAATGTGCCATGTTTTTTTTACCGTTTTGCATATCATATATTTTTTTTTTGGGGAATCGGTGTTTTTGTGAATTTAAGGATTATTGCAAAATAAATGCAAACGAGAATGGCCCCAAAAAAAAATATTTCCGCCCCATGACACGCCCATATAAAATTCATAGATTCTGTTCTGAAAGATATCTTTGGCTACCAATTTTTACTGGGAAATTTTTTCAAAAATATTTTCAGTTGTTTTTGTAAATTTTAAAAATATACAGTCATGTTTACAATTCACTTCTGAATTTGTGAAAAAATTCCACAATTTTCCCCCTCTTTGATTTTACAGCTCACTTTCGAGTAAAAAAATCATCTTCACACTTGAGCACACAATTAGAGTCAAGGCAGAAAGAAGGTCGATGCAATCCTCAAGGGTTGTTGATTCCAAGTATTCGTAATTATTTCATATAGTCAGATTTCCACTTCAATCCACCATAGTATGGAGTTGGTTTGTTTGTGTGTTGAGATTGTTTTTTTTTTTTTTGTTAATGGTATGAAGGATAAAGGGAAAATTGTAAAACAATTATAAATTAAGTTTTCTCTCACACAGAATTCGTTTGTTTTTTTTTCATATTCGTTTTATTTTGGTTTCGTTTGTTCCACTTCGCCAGTTAATTAAAAACATATTAGAATTATGTTGGTTTCCTTTGTTTTGTTTTGGTATTTTGCATTCATATTACATAACATAGTTCTATAGTAGAAAATTAAACGAACAAATGCTGGAGGTCAAGGGTAATAATGGTTTGGAATTGTTGGGGCTTGTTGGATGTTTGTACCAAGAAAGATCTCTATCTACATCAAAAAAACAAAAAAAAAAAAAAACTCAACTGTTTTTTTTTTGTTATTGCAAACAATTTTTTGTGATTTGATTTGGTTGCATGGATGGTTGGGTGCTCAAAGTAGAGTTGTGGATTTGTTCTTGGATCTAATTTGGAGTGTGGAAATGGTAATCATGCTTGTGGGTTTTTCCATTTTGTTGGATTTTTGCGGGTTGGAGGGTGTTCTTGTGCTTTGTTCGTGTATTTGGGTAGGGTTGGAAAAACGTAAAACTTACCACCTGTATAGATCTTGAGCACTGGCCGCCAGACTAAGATTACCCATCAGAGGTGGCCGTTCTTTTAGATGATGATGATTCAGCAAATCTGATGATGAGGCAAGTCTATAAAGAATAGAGAGAGATTTTATTAATAACCCATAATAAAATTTGGTTAAAGTTTTTTTTTTATCAAAAAATCATATACATTTTAATAAAGTGATTATATATTTCTTTTATAATTTGTATAGGCTACACGTTTACAAGTTAGTGAATATGTTTGCATTCTTCAGAAAGAAGAAAAAAAACAAGTAAGTAAAGTCTAAAGTCGGGCGGAGCCGACTATATTACACCCTTAACCACTATGTAGACAATCATTTGTGTTACCATCTCAACTACTTAAAATTTGCTGGGAGCTATATAAAAGTTTGCATTTCCAGATACAAATACTTTTAATGGAAACAATTTTTTGTACTTCTACAAAAACTCTAGAATTAAAATTTAGATCGGCTAACGCCCTGGGATGAAACACAATGTTAGTAAAAAATATGGGAAATATGAAGCGAGAGAAATTTTAATGCAATTGTACAAAAGAGATTTATGATTTTTCAGGCGATACATATGTATTCGAGATATAGGACAATTAGAGTAATATTTACAATTTTTGCTACTCAGCAGTGGCGATTTTACAAGGATATTGGTTAGACTCGCCAAGATATGTGGTCAAGTGTGGGTTGTGATATATTATTTGGTCTAGTCGGGCGACTTGGAGCCTTATTTAAAACTCATACGTTCTGTGGAAATTTTGGCATTGCAGTGTCTAGGATATGGCTAAGATATGGGGAAATCATCACAGAATTTTGTGTAAAGTGTGAGAATTTTGGCCATATTTGTATTCTCTGAGGAAACTATCCAGTCAATTGGAGGAAAATCCCATTGAAAATGGGTCTAAAATATGAAACAGTCTACCATATTTCCCAAACTCTGGTGTACGTATATATGGGAGCTATATACAATCTGAACCAATTTTGACTAAATTTGACATGTATAGTTAGAATAATAATTCTTCTATCTATGCGAAACTTTGGCCCCCCTGGTCATATGAGTGCAAATCGGACGGAAGATATATATGGGAGCCATATCTAAATCTGAAACGATTTCAACCAAATTTGGCACAATTACCGATACTACTAAACGTACTCCTAGTGCGAAATTTGAAGCAAATCACGGCAAAACCCTGGATTTTGAGGCCATATAAGTTCAAATCGGACGAAAGAGATATATGGGAGATATATCTCAATCTGAATCGATTTTGACCATATTTGGCACATACAATAGTATCGTTAAAAGTACCGCTTGTGCAAAATTTGATGTAAGTCAGGGCAAAACTCTGTCTTTTGAGACCATATAAGTCCAAATCGGGCGAAAGATATATATGTGAGCTATATCTAAATCTGAACTCTGGCTTTTGAGACCATATAAGTCCAAATCGGGCGAAAGATATATATGTGAGCTATATCTAAATCTGAACCGATTTTAACAAAATTTGACACACTTAACGATACTATTAAACGTACCCCTTGTGCAAAATTTGAAGCAAATCACGGCAAAACTCTGGCTTTTGTGGCCATATAAGTTCAAATCGGGCGAAAGCTATATATGGGAGCTATATCTAAATTTGAACCAATTTCAATCAAATTTACGAAGCATTGGTAGAATGTCAATTCTACCCTCTGTGCAAAATTTCACGAAGATCGGTAGTAAACTTTGGCCTCTGTGGTCATATGAATCTAAATCGGACGAAAGATATATATGGGAGCTATATCTAAATCTGAACCGATTTGGCTGATATTTTGCAAGATTTTCGAGATGCATAAAATATTTGGATGTACGATATTTCAAGAAAATCGGTTGATAAACACGTTAACTATGACCAAATCGGGGATAAATATATATGGCAGCTATATCTAACTCTGAACCGATTTTTTCCAAAACCAATAGCGATTGCCTCTGTCCCAAGAAACGGTCTTATGCCAAATTTGAGGACGATCGGACTTAAATTGCGAGCTGTACTTTGTGCAAAAAATTACATATACAGAAAGACGGACAGACAGACAGACAGACAGACAGACAGACAGACATCGCTAAATCGACTCAGAATTTAATTCTATGCCGATCGGTATACTAAAAGATGGGTCTATGACCACTATTTCTTGGCGTTACATACAAATGCACAAACTTATTATACCCTGTACCACAGTAGTGGTGAAGGGTATAAAAATATAGAAATATAATTTTGACAAAATTTTCTATAGAAATAAAATTTTTGCAAAATTTTTTATACAAATAAAGTTTTGGCAAAAATTCTCTATAGAAATAAAATTTTGATAAAATTTTCTATAGAAATAAAATTTTGATAAAATTTTCTATAGAAATAAAATTTTGGCAAAATTTTCTATAGAAATAAAATTTTGATAAAATCTTCTATAGAAATAAAAATATAGAAATACAATTTTGACAAAATTTTCTATAGAAATAAAATTTTGACAAAATTTTCTAAAGAAATAAAATTTTGACAAAATTTTCTATAGAAATAAAATTTTGACAAAATTTTCTATAGAAATAAAATTTCGACAAAATTTTCTATAGAAATAAAATTTTGACAAAATTTTCTATAGAAATAAAATTTTGACAAATTTTTCTATAGAAATAAAATTTTGACAAAATTTTCTATAGAAATAAAATTTTGACAAAATTTTCTATAGAAATAAAATTTTGACAAAATTTTCTAAAGAAATAAAATTTTGACAAAATTTTCTATAGAAATAAAATTTTGACAAAATTTTCTATAGAAATAAAATTTTTGCAAAATTTTTTATACAAATAAAGTTTTGGCAAAAATTCTCTATAGAAATAAAATTTTGATAAAATTTTCTATAGAAATAAAATTTTGATAAAATTTTCTATAGAAATAAAATGTTGGCAAAATTTTCTATAGAAATAAAATTTTGATAAAATCTTCTATAGAAATAAAAATATAGAAATACAATTTTGACAAAATTTTCTATAGAAATACAATTTTGACAAAATTTTCTATAGAAATAAAATTTTGACATAATTTTCTAAAGAAATAAAATTTTGACAAAATTTTCTATAGAAATAAAATTTTGACAAAATTTTCTATAGAAATAAATTTTGATAAAATTTTCTATAGAAATAAAATTTGACAAAATTTTTTATAGAAATAAAGTTTTGACCAAATTTTCTATAGAATTAAAATTTTTGACAAAATTTTCTATTGAAATAAAATTTTGGCAATATTTTCTTGTAGAAGTAAAATTTAAATTTGATAGAGTTTTTGTAAAATTTTCTTAAAATTTTGTGAATTATTTTTGGCATGAGTGAGTGTTGCAAACACTAATTTGTGATACCCTGGTGCAGGGTATAAAAAGCATACCTAAAAAGTAATGAAAATGCTCTTTTTTGATCAAGAATTGGTGCAAAATTGGATCAGAAGCAATGAAGCAATGTCAAATTTAACATCAGCGAAGAAATTGAACGATACACATTTAAAATATTTTTTTTTGGAAATTTTAATTATATTATTTGTCCTTACTGTGGTTTATACACGTTACAATTAAAAAAACTGCGTAAAATAAAGGATTTTTATTGAACACCTCAAAAGAACCTCTTGTGAAGTAAAAATTATGTCCATTTCTAGAGGAGCATTTCTAAATGTAGATTAAATGTAACTATTTAGGAAGAATTTCCAAATTTATTTTGTTTGTTGGGTAATTGTCCGCCCTAATTAAGATAAATTAAAATTTCTATAAAAAAAAAAAAAACAAAAACATCAAAGAGTTGACAACTGTTTTGGAAATTTTTACCTTAATTGCGGTGGTTTAATTCCATGCTTATCCATTGTCTTCTCTAGTTGACGTATCCTCAAACGTGTCATGTCTAATTCATGTTTCACCTTCCACAGATGGGTATCACAAATGGGATCATTGCAGCGATGTTTCTTCAGGATTTCCGTTGCCTCGTATACAGCACCACGAAATGTCAATGATTTACCCATGGACAATGAGATCAAAGCACAACAATGGCCACCATCCTTTTTCGCAATACGCTTGCGAATATACTTGAAGTACACATGTTCCAACAATAACAACAAGGCAGCCAATAAAATACCAGCCATTAACAACAGGAATGCTGACAAGAATTGCTCCAAAGCCAAGGGGTCCGATGATTTATGCTCCTGTTTGCCCGGTCGACATGTCCCCGTCATCCAATAGCGTCGTAGACGCTCCAAATCACCATTTGCACGAAATTCCAACAGACGTTTATTAAACATTTGGACGTATTTTGAATTGCGACTAAAAGCCAGGCCATAACCTTAAGGATAACAGGGAAGAGTGGGAGATGAAAATAGGATTTCAGATTATTTTTCCACAGGGGTGAGGGGATGGAATTGGAAATCCATTTATTATTTTCCTATATATCTACAACTACATTCATTTTGGGTTAGCTTACCTGTCATAGCATACCAACTGCCAACAGTCATCAGACGACAATCTTCATCTTGGGCCACCAGATAATCCAAAACAGTACCATCATAAATAAAAGCATCCAAGTTTCCATTTAGGACAGCAGCCACTCCATCAGCAACGCTTGATTTGTTATATCTAAATGAAAAAGAAAAGAAAAGAAAAAAAAAAAACCGAAATGAACGAAGATGAAAATGAGAAACGAAAGAATTGAATGGAAGATAAACAAGTGCTCGAAATTGATGACAATATCCACCAACAATGGTGAATATACAACAGTGAGATGTTAATGTGTTCTCCTATTGTTTGCTGGGACAATAGACAAATTCAATGCATGGTATCTAAAGGAGAATCATAGAGAGGGGAAGGGCTATGTTGTTAGCTGCTTAAGTGGGGTTATAGAATGGATTGCTCAACAAAATAGTCATAGTTACTTGCTCCTTAGCCCAAAATGGGGAGAAAGCAGTTTTTCATAGTATTCAATTGCATTTTCTATTGTTATGTGTAATGAACTTTCTGGCTCAGCTTTCAATTCAATTTAAAATTAAATTAACTTTCAATTGCCAATAAGTATCTCGCATACAATTTGAATATTGGATAGTTTATACAATTTCGTATATGTACATGTTCAATGTGTGATTACATGCAATTTAAGTTTTTATCGAATCATGAAAATCGATGTAGAAATTATAAAAGTACTTGATCTTTAAATAACCCTTCCTTCTGGATAGATTTGGCTTAACGATTGCTAGACTCGGATTTTTGGAGAGTGGTGAGGTGCTGAACTAGTTTTTTTTCAATCATGGTTTTTTGTTCGTTTATATCCAGAGAATGAATATGATCACATCAAACCTTTTTCTCGGGCCATATTTAGCCATGTAACTTTTTCGGAAACTATGGGTTTTTTGCCATAAAAATGTCTCGAATAATACAAATAGATTTTGAAACAAAAACAAGTATATACAGTAGTAATTTCGGCCGGGCCGAATCTTAAATACCCACCACCATGAATCAAATATAATAGTTTCCTTTGAAAATTTCAGGGGGTTTGATGACAGATATTTTCCCAAGCAGATCAGTTCAACCAGTACGCTTCCCACAGATAAATGTAAAGATTTTTCCTGTGAAGGTTCTGAATTTATAAGAAGCATTTTTTGTTTGAGTTTTAGAGGAATCATAAACATCTCTTGTAAGTGTGCAAGATAATGATGAAATAACGCCTTGACTTGAAATCCAAAATCTGTGAATTTCCATCCCAATTATTTAAATGACTACGAGAAGTAAAATCTGGAAATTTTGTAATTTTCATGATCAGTGCGCCTTCTATACCCTCAATAAGTGAAATCGGTCTACATGGAGGCCTTACCAAATGGATCGATAAAACTAAATCATATACACTTTGTTATGGGTCTAAAATGCCAGTATATTTTCAATTTGTGGCAAATCAGATAAAAACTACAATTTCTAGGAATCTAGGAGTTGGCTGATAAGTCCCCTATATGGCGTCGCTAGTATTAAATGCATATTATTTTTATATAGTACCAGCCTTCAAATGATTCGTGTCAAAATTTGACGTCTGTAAGTCAATTAGTTTGTGAGATAGAGCGTCTTTTGTGAAGCAACTTTTGCCATTGTGAAAAAATGGAAAAAAAAGGAATTTCATGTTTTCATAAAATACTGTTTTCTGAAGGGGAAAAATACAGTGGAAGCAAAAACTTGACTTGATAATGAGTTTCCGGACTCTGCCCCAGGGAAATCAACAATAATTGATTGGTATGCAAAATTCAAGCGTGGTAAAATGAACACGGAGGACGGTGAACGCAGTGGACGCCTGAAAGAGGTGGTTACCGACGAAAACATCAAAAAAATCCACAAAATGATTTTGAATGACCGTAAAATGAAATTGGTCGAGATAGCAGAGGCCTTAAAGATATCAAAGGAACGTGTTGATATCATTCATCAATATTTGGAGCTCTGTGCAAAATGGGTGCCGCGCGAGCTCACATTTGACCAAAAACAACAACGTGTTGATGATTCTGAGCGGTGTTTGCAGCTGTTAACTCGTAATACACCTGAGTTTTTCCATCGATATGTGACAATGGATGAAACATGGCTCCATCACTACACTCCTGAGTCCAATCGACAGTCGGCTGAGTGGACAGCGACCGGTGAACCGTCTCCGAAGCGTGGAAAGACCCAAAACTCCGCTGGCAAAGTAATGGCCTCTGTCTCTTGGGATGCGCATGGAATAATTTTTATCGATTATCTTGAGAAGGGAAAAACCATCAACAGTGACTATTATATGGCGTTATTGGAGCGTTTGAAGATCGAAATCGCGGCAAAACGGCCCCATATGAAGAAGAAAAAAGTGTTGTTCCTCCAAGACAACGCACCGTGCCAAAAGTCATTGAGAACGAGCAAAACTTCATGAATTGGGCTTCTAATTGCTTCCCCACCCACCGTATTCTCCAGATCTGGCCCCCAGCGACTTTTTCTTGTTCTCAGACCTCAAAAGGATGCTCGCAGGGAAAAAAATTGGCTGCAATGAAGAGGTGATCGCCGAAACTGAGGCCTGAGGCAAAACCGAAAGAGTACTACCAAAGTGGTATCAAACAAGTATATACAGCAGTAAATTCGGCCGGGCCGAATCTTAAATACCCACCACCATGAATCAAATATAATAGTTTATTTTGAAAACTCTTCGTCGTAGTGCGTTACTTGATAATATATATAATTGTAGGGGGTTTGATGACAAATCTTCTCCCAAGTAAGTCAGTTCCCGAAGACAAACTTTAAAGATTCTACCTATGAAGACCAGATCAGATTCTGGATTTATGAGAACCAATTTTGTTTGAGTTTTAGAGTAATTATAAACATATCGTGTATATGATGAAATTACGCCTTGATTTGAAATCTTAAATCTGTAGGTTTTTTCCGCCATTATTTTAACAAATACGATGAGTAAAATCTGGAAATTTTATTTTCAGTTTCAAGCAATTTTCATGATCAGTGCGCCTGCCATACCCTGAAAGGAAGTGTTTTCTTTTTTGAGAAACGTAATTTTAGACAAAGTTTTCTTTTGATACAAATTTTAGAGACAATCGTTGAAGAAACGAAATTACTTTATAAGAAAAAGAAATTTCGTTTGTCTAAAATTTCGTTAAAGATTTCTAATTTCCAGCAAATCGGATAAAAACTACGGATTCTAGAAGCCAAAGAAATAAAGCCGGGAGATCGGTCTATATTGGGGCTATACCAAAACATGGACCGATAGGCACCATTTCCTACTCACATATTTGTGATCTTAAAATACCTTCAGATTTTCAATTTCAAACAAATCGGCTAGAAAATATAGTCTCTAGACGCCCAAGAAATAAAAATCGAGAGATCAGTCTATATGGGGGTTATACCAAAAACTGGACCGATGGTCCAAAAATACCTCTAGATTTCGAATTTCAGGCAAATCGGGTAATAAATACAGTTTATAGAAGCCCAAGACTTTTAGGTAAATCGGATGGAAAATATAGTTTCTAGAAGCCCAAGAAGCAAAATCAGGAGATCGGTCTATATGGGGGCTATACCAAAACCTGGACCGATGGGTACTATTTTCGCACAACTTTTTATGGTCCCAAAAGAACTCCAGATTTTCAATTTCAGGAAAATCTGATAGAAAATATAGTTTCTAGAAGCACAAGAAGCAAAATCGGGTCTATATGGGGGCTATACCAAAACATGGACCGATGACACCATTTTCGGCACACCTTTTTATGGTCCTCAAATACCTCTATATTTCCAATTTCAGGCAAATTGGATAACAACTACGGTTTTTATAGGTCCAAGACTCCAAATCGGGAGGTTGGTTTATATGGGGGCTATATCAAAACATGGACCGATACTGACCATTTTCGACACACCTCTTTATAGTCCCAAAATACCTCTAGATTTTCAATTTCATACAAATCGGATAGAAAATACTGTTTCTAGACGCCTAAGAAGCAAAATCGGGAGATCGGTTTATATGGGGGCTATACCAAAACATGGACCGATACGAACCATGTTCGACACACCTCTTTATAGTCCCCAAATACCTTTAGCTTTCCAATTTCAGGCAAATCGGATGGTAAATATAGCTTCTAGACGCATTAGAAGCAAAATCGGGAGATCGGTCTATATGGTGGCTATATCAAAACATGGACCGATACGAACCATTTTCGATACACCTCCTTATGGTCCTAAAATACCTCTAGATTTTCAATTTCAGACAAATCGGATAGAAAATACTGTTTCTAGACGCCTAAGAAGCAAAATCGGGAGATCGGTCTATATGGGGGCTACACCAAAACATGGACCGATAGGGACCGTTTTCGACACACCTCTTTATGGTCCCAAAATACCACTAGATTTCCAATTTCAGGCAAATCTGATAATAACTACGGTTTTTATAGGCCCAAGACCCAAAATCGGGAGGTCGGTTTATATGGGGACTATATCAAAACTTGGACCGATATAGCCCATCTTCGAACTTGCCCTGCCTGCAAACTAAAAACGAATCTGTGCCAAATTTCGGGAAGATAGCGCCATTATTGAAGGCTGCAGCGTGATTACAACAGACAGACAGACAGACAGACAGACAGACAGACGGACAGACGGACATGCTTATATCGTCTTAGAATTTCTCCCTGATCAAGAATATATATACTTTATATAGTCGGAAATCGATATTTCGATGTGTTACAAACGGAATGACAAATTTATTATACCCCCGTCAACATTTTATGGTGGTGGGTATAAAAATTGGAAGGTCGTTATAATCGTTGTATCGCTCTTGAAAGGAACTATGTTGAATAATAAAAACGAATTTTGCCAAAAAAAAATGTGTTTTTCTTTGTTAGACCGGGGACTTATGGGCCAACCTGATAAGTGGTTGGTTAAGAGGTCCTTTTCCATTCAGCCCAACATAGAATCGGGCAGCTCTCAGTGATAAGAGAGAATTTCACCACTGTGGTAAACCAATGGAATGAATAGTCTAAGTTGGCCTGAAATATGGGGCTACCATCTATCCTAACCTAGATGGCTGTTGTAATCACTCATAACAGAAAGACAAACCACACTAAATTTAATTAGAATTTTACCCCGATCAAGACCATTTATAAAGGAATGACAAACTAACCTATGGTGATGGGTATAAAAATAACAATAAAATCGTATACTTACTGTCTCATGTAATAATGCATTGCCTTGTAGTATTTATTTATTGTGGAATCTGTGTGACTGTAGGGGATTGTGCCATATTTGAAAGATGGTTTATTTGAATAAGGATAAACTAAGCGGCTATCATTTAAACCGGTAAACTCATGAAACTCTTCTCTGTAAAATAAAATTAGAAAGAAAACACCATAAAATTGAAAGTTTCTTCTTTAAGTTTGTTTTTTTTTTAACACTTACCTCGTTATCATGAAGGCAGCCAAGTTGGCAGTGTAGATGGCCAAAAATACGACAGCAAAGAGAGCCCAAACATTTGTCATAAATCTTGAGGTGAAACCACGCGGTGAGTCGACATGAACGGCTGCTTGGAAGAGAACGGCCCAGACCAACCAATATGTGCGGAATAGCGAGAACCTATAGGGTGTAACGTTGGTATTTTGCAGATACAATTTCATATCATAGCCACTTGGTGAGAGCCATTCGAACAGAAAGATCATGAATGTGGCCGCTTGTATGGCAACAATGCCAACCAACATCCATGAGGCCGTATCAAAAGGTTCTAAAAAAGCTGTTGGCGATATTATACCCGTACGTTTAGCCACCACTATAGCAATTCCAGTCTCCATAAAGGGCTCACTGAAGTCCACAACCGCCTCACGTTCCGTATTGATCATGAGCGATGTGAGGACCATATCGGTCTTCCGATTAACTAAATCGGCAATGACACCGTTCCATTTACCATTCTCAAGTGTACCCCACTTACCATCTTCAACCCGTACAAGTTCATATGTAAAACCCAGTTCCTCGGCAAACTTCTCGAGAAGATCGATGCAGAAGCCGCTACAGCATTGATAGAAAGATTCGTTGCGGTGTGCCTGCCCCACATCGATGTCAGCCATTTCGTGGTCAGCTGCCACACGACATAGAACGCCACGATCCATGAGACATTTGCCACTAACTGGGTCAGCAGGTGATAGATTGATATAGGGTGCTTCTTCGAGAAATGTGATTTTTAAATGGAATTTTTCGGGTACACCCTGTGGTGGAGCATGTGAATTACCCGGCCAGGCGATATCGCGTATGTCTAGTTTTTGCCCTTCCCATGATTTCCAAACGCCAATCTGAAAAAAAAAAGAAATAAAAGAAAAGGATGTAATAATTATGTATTAGTTTTTTATTTCTATTGTACATGGAAGTCTGTTATACATAAGACTTGACAGGATATTGGTTGCGTTTACAAGACGTAACTTAAAGGTATCCTCCACGCACAGAAAAAATATTTTTGGACTTACTTGCCGCATCCATTTAATGCTTATTTAGAGCATGTATACTGCCTTTGTGAAAAAAAAATTCTAGCCGAGAAAAATGTATGCTGGCATTACATGGTCGGGAAAATAATGTATATGACCATTCAATTTTTTGACTTTTTGCAGGGAAAACATTTTTTTATTGGTTACGTATATATATGTCTAGAACCATTACATGGTCAAAAAGACCATGTACATTTTTTCGTGACCATTTAAATTTTAAGTTTTGTCATTCCGTTTGTAATACATCGAAATATTGCTCTAAGACCCCATAAAGTATATATATTCTGGGTCGTGGTGAAATTCTGAGTCGATCTGAGCATGTCCGTCTGTCCGTCCGTCTGTTGAAATCACGCTAACTTCCGAACGAAACAAGCTATCGACTTGAAACTTGGCACAAGTAGTTGTTATTAATGTAGGTCGGATTGTATTGCAAATGGGCCATATCGGTCCACTTTTACGTATAGCCCCCATATAAACGGCCCCCCAAATTTGGCTTGCGATTGCTCTAAGAGAAGCAAATTTCATCCGATCCGGCTGAAATTTGGTACATGGTGTTAGTATATGGTCTCTAACAACCACGCAAAAAATTGATCCATATCGGTCCATAATTACATATAGCCCCCATATAAACCGATCCCCCGATTTGGCTTGCGCAGCCTCTAAGAGAACCAAATTTCATCCGATCCGGCTGAAATTTGGTACATGGTGTTAGGATATGGTCTCTAATAACCATGCAAAAATTGGTCCACATCGGTCCATAATTATATATAGCCCCCATATAAGCCGATCCCCCGATTTGGCTTGCAGAGCCTCTAAGAGAAGCAAATTTCATCCGATCCGGCTGAAATTTGGTACATGGTATTGGTATATGTTCTCTAATGACCATGCAAAAATTGGTCCACATCGGTCCATAATTATATATAGCCCCCATATAAACCGATCCCCCGATTTGGCTTGCGAGGCCTCTAAGAAACGAAAATTTCATCGGATCCGGCTGAAATTTGATACGTGGTGTTGGTATATGTTCTCTAATACCCATGCAAAAATTGGTCCATATCGATTGGTCCATGTGGTCTCTAACAAACACACAAGAATTGGTCCATATCGGTCCATAAAATGATCTGTGCAAAATGATTTGATAAAAAATGATCTGTGCAAAATGTTAGCACACGATTGTGTCATTATTGAAGGCTGTAGCGTGATTACAACTGAAAGACGGATATATGGACGAACGGATGGATGGACATGATTATATCGAAGTAGAATTTCTCCTTGATAGAGAATATATATTTGGTTATTTTGATGTGTTAAGATCTACGGTCGACATAAATAACAGTGTTGAGGTAGGGTGGCCAGCACTATGAAATTGACTCTCTGAGGGATTTTAGTAAAAGTCCAGTAAATGGTGGCGTTAGGTACATTAAGTAAGACCATTGTACATGCTGAAAACAATCAGTATTGCAGTATTTGGGGATGACCCCAAATTGGCGATTTTTTGTGGATGGGGACGATAATTTTGAGTTGGGTACTTGGGAGTTTCCATAAATTTGGGGATTTTTTCGAAATCCTTTCAGTATAATAAATCAAGCTTGCAATAATGATATTCTCTTTATTTCAACATCATTAAAAAATATTTAAAAGAAACGGACATACGATTTTATGTTGGGGGCCCAAGCACTAATTTATAATTTTACTCAGCTAGTTTAAGACATTTTTTTACAATTGAGAAATTTTTTCGCGAGGACACGGATCTAAATGTTGCTCCCTAATCAGTGTTCAATACTGATTTGGACAATATATCCCATAAATGATGAACATGGTTTACCTTAAGTGTTATTCATCTATTACCCAATTTTATTACTTGAGTATTTAGAAATAGATTTTCGTCCAAAAATACATGTTGACCAAATTCCCATTTTCATTTTGCGAACATTCACAGAAAAAAATTGTCACCAAAATATTTCCAATTACAATTTTAATTGAATTTAAAAACAAGTAAGTAAAGTCTAAAGTCGGGCGGGGCCGACTATATTATACCCTTCACCCCTATGTAGACCAAAATTTGTGTTACCATCTCAACTACTTCACATTTGCTGGAAGCTATTAAAAGGAGACAATTTTTTACTTCTACAAAATCTCTAGAATTAAAATTTAAATCGGCTAACGCTATCCAGTTAATTGGAGGTCTAAAATGTGTAACAGTCTACCATATTTCCCCAACTCTGGTGTACGTATATATGGGAGCTATATATAATCTGAACCGATTTTGAATAAATTTGACATGTATAGTTAGAATAATAATTCTGCTATCTATGCGACATTTCACGTAAATGGAAGTATAACTTTGTCCCCCCTGGTTTGAAGCAAATCACGGTAAAACCCTGGATTTTGTGGCCATATAAGTTCAAATCGGACGAAAGATATATATGGGGGCTATATCTAAATTTGAACCGATTTTGACCATTTTGGACACATACAATAGTATCGTTAAAAGTACCGCTTGTGCAAAATTTGAAGTAAGTCAGGGCAAAACTCTGGCTTTTGAGACCATATAAGTCCAAATCGGGCGAAAGATATATATGTGAGCTATATCTAAATCTGAACCGATTAAAAAAAAAAAAATTGACACACTTAACAATACTATTAAACGTACCCCTTGTGCAAAATTTGAAGCAAATCACGGCAAAACTCTGGCTTTTGTGGCCATATAAATTCAAATCGGACGAATGATATATATGGGAGCTATATCTAAATTTGAACCGATTTCAATCAAATTTACCAAACATTGGTAGAATGTCAATTCTACCTTCTGTGCAAAATTTCACGAAGATCGGTAGTAAACTTTGGCCCCTGTGGTCATATGAGTCTAAATCGGACGAAAGATATATATGGGAACTATATCTAAATCTGAACCGATTTGGCTGATATTTTGCAAGATTTTCGAGATTCATAAAATATTTGGATGTACGGTATTTCAAGAAAATCGATTGATAAACACGCTAACTATGACCAAATCGGGGATAAATATAGCAGCTATATCTAAATCTGAACCGATTTTTTCCAAAACCAATAGCGATTGTCTCTGTCCCAAGAAACGGCCCTATGCCAAATTTGAGGACGATCGGACTTAAATTGCGAGCTGTACTTTGTGCACGATGTGGACCAATTTTTGCATGGTTATTAGAGACCATATAACAATACCATGTACCAAATTTCAGGCGGCTCGGATGAAATTTGCTTCTCTTTGAGGCTCCGCAACCCAAATCTGGGGATCGGTTTATATGGGCGCTATATATAATTATGGACCGATGTGGACCAATTTTTGCATGGTTGTTAGAGACCATATACCAACATCATGTACCAAATTTCAGCCGGATCGGATGCAATTTGCTTCTCTTTGAGGCTTCGCAAGCCAAATCTGGAGATCGGTTTATATGGGGTCTATATATAATTATGGACCGATGTGGACCAATTTTTGCATGGTTGTTAGAGACCATATACAAACATCATGTACCAAATTTCAGCCGGATCGGATGAAATTTGCTTCTCTTTGAGGCTCCGCAACCCAAATCTGGGGATCGGTTTATATGGGCGCTATATATAATTATGGACCGATGTGGACCAATTTTTGCATGATTGTTAGAGACCATATACCAACACCATGTACCAAATTTCAGCCGGATCGGATGCAATTTGCTTCTCTTTGAGGCTTCGCAAGCCAAATCTGGAGATCGGTTTATATGGGGTCTATATATAATTATGGACCGATGTGGACCAATTTTTGCATGGTTGTTAGAGACCATATACAAACATCATGTACCAAATTTCAGCCGGATCGGATGAAATTTGCTTCTCTTTGAGGCTCCGCAACCCAAATCTGGGGATCGGTTTATATGGGCGCTATATATAATTATGGACCGATGTGGACCAATTTTTGCATGATTGTTAGAGACCATATACCAACACCATGTACCAAATTTCAGCCGGATCGGATGAAATATGCTTCTCTTAGAGGCTCCACAAGCCAAATCTGGGGATCGGTTTATATGGGGGCTATATATAATTAGGGACCGATATGGACCAATTTTTGCATGGTTGTTCGAGACCATATACCAACACCATGTACCAAATTTCAGGCGGATCGGATGAAATTTGCTTCTCTTTGAGGCTCCGCAACCCAAATCTGGGGATCGGTTTTATGGGGGCTATATATAATTATGGACCGACGTGGACCAATTTTTGCATGATTGTTAGAGACCATATACCAACACCATGTACCAAATTTCAGCCGGATCGGATGAAATATGCTTCTCTTAGAGGCTCCACAAGCCAAATCTGGGGATCGGTTTATATGGGGGCTATATATAATTAGGGACCGATATGGACCAATTTTTGCATGGTTGTTCGAGACCATATACCAACACCATGTACCAAATTTCAGGCGGATCGGATGAAATTTGCTTCTCTTTGAGGCTCCGCAACCCAAATCTGGGGATCGGTTTATATGGGGGCTATATATAATTATGGACCGATGTGGACCAATTTTTGCATGGTTTTTGGAGACCATATACCAACACCATGTACCAAATTTCAGCCGGATCGGACGAAATATGCTTCTGTTAGAGGCTCCACAAGCCAAATCTGAGGGTCCCTTTATATGGGGGCTATACGTAAAAGTGGACCGATATGGCCCATTTTCAATACCATCCGACCTACATCGATAACAACTACTTGTGCCAAATTTCAAGTCGATAGCTTGTTTCGTTCGGAAGTTAGCGTGATTTCAACAGACGGACGGACGGACGGACATGCTTAGATCGACTCAGAATTTCACCACGACCCAGAATATATATACTTTATGGGGTCTTAGAGCAATATTTCGATGTGTTACAAACGGAATGACAAAGTTAATATACCCCCATCCTATGATGGAGGGTATAAAAATGTCAGATACCAATCTCCACAAGCGTGACTATACGTGTTTCATCTGGCTGGCTAAGTCGAATTTCCATAGTCTTTAGTGTGGATCTGGCGTGATGAGATGATTTACTTTGGGTCTTAAATGTTAATTTTTTATGGAAATTATTTTTATTTTTATTTTATTTTTCCCAAATTGAACCATTTTTCACCCCCGCTGTAAATCATCTCCTCTCATAACATGTTTTTCGAGTTACAGTTTGTAGTTCACACACACACTTACCTCTTCCCATACTAAATTTTTGTTATTTGCACTTGGACGTAGATTCATAATTTTTAATTCAGCTGATTTTAAATCGCCATCGGCTGTAAACTCAATGTTGGGTTTATTAAGATCACCTTCGATGGAGACATTTCGAAGATATTTGAAAAATCTAAAAAAGAAAACGAAATTTGTAAATATTAAGCAAATTTGGTATCAGGAAATTTACTTACAATTCTCCATTATCCCAACGGCCACGACCTTCATCCTCACACGATAGAGCCTGAGTATTTAATTTCTTTCCCTGATTTGCTGGATCGGAATTATAAGCCTCCACACCATACCCATAAATCTTAATGGCATTCGAAATTTCATTCATCAAAGCCGCACTACTCGTATCGAAATGTACACCCAACATACCCACGGGAAACTGAGCATGAGCATCCTTCTTTTCTATAACCGATTGACTCACTACCCACACATAATTCTCTCCGGTTAACTTCAGCTCTTCAGCAGCTCTAAGAATAGTGATTGCTTCACTTTGCGTGGCATAGAGGAGCATAACTCTTGCCTCGCTATTAACAAGTTCCATCAAGTCACTAGTGCGCGTTACAACGATCGCATTGAGGATGGTGAATTTGAAATGATCCTGCATTTCGGCGACACGCTCTCGCACCGCCTGCACGAAATCATCATGGCCAGCAATCTGCGAGGTGACCACCGAGAATTGGTGCCATTTGTAACGTTCTAATATGCTCAGCATAGCGGCACTTTGATGTTCTATACTTGGAGCTAACTGAAGTTGAAGTGTTGACTGCGAGGCACGCCGCTCCAGGCCTGAGTTGTCAGCATTCCATGATATCACCGGTATACCCAAATAGCCGGCCAGTTGTAGGAAATATTGAGCCGATGCCGTACTATGGCCAAATTGTTCATTGTTCATCATGTAGAGAATGGCCGAAACATTGAATTGTAGAAATTCTTTGCATAATGTGCTTAATATAGCTAAGGATGGTTAATATAATGTTACCACAACAACGACAACGACAACAGCAACCGGAAACAATAGCCAAGGAACCGGAAAAGAAAAAAGAAAAGTTGAGAAAAAAATTCATGTTAAATAATTGTATTCATGTTTGGTGTCTTTTTCCCAAGGAAGGAGAAAGTAGTAAAGCAAGTTTCAAAGATTAATTTGTTAAAATGAAATGAAGTGGCAGTTATTGGCTTTCGACTGTGAACCCTGGTACATGGTCTCTGTAGGGGAAAATTAATAGAGTTTTCCCTGGTGTACCTAATACGTGCCCATTTATACTAATTACATTCCAATGTGACTCTTCACATCAATGCCTTTCCATGAGCCAGCAACAATAGCATCGGTATGGAAAAAAAAGTATAGCAATTTGTTAAATGAACACCAATTACTTCAATATTTCCCTTCTTGTCTATGGCATGCAAATGTTTTTTTTTGGGGGGGAGTGAAGGTGCTTTAGGATTTTGCCATAATTAAATTAAGAAGATCTTGAAGGAGAGTGTGGGGAGCGGGGTGATTCTTCACTTAAATTACCAATCGCTATTGATTTATTGGCAAGGCTTTTGTTTTGTTTGGGGTCAAAGAAAGAAAAATGTAAATGGCAAAAAAGACTAATGTTGTTGTTTTTTTAATGAACATTTTGAAATTTCAATCACGAAATTAATAGATTTAATTTATATTTAATAGTTTAAATGAACGGAAATGATAACAGCAAAATATGACATTAATTAATCAAGTGGGTAACATAAAAAAACGGGTAACTTCGAATATAGCATACGCTAAATCCACCCTACTGAATTAGTAGGCCTATTTATTACGCTTGCCCCAGTTGTTAGAATTCTACGAAAATTGGTAGATTTTTCAAAATATTCTTCTCCGACGAAGATGCACTTCAATTCAATTCTATTAATACTATTTTATTTGTTATACCCTCCACCATATTCTTGTTCGTGGTAAAATTCTGAGTCGATCTAGCTTTGTCCGTCCATCCGTCCGTCTGTGGAATTCACCCTTACTATCGAACGAAACAAGCTATCGACTTGAAACTTGTCACAAGTATTTGTTATTGATGTACACCCAGAGAAGGAACATGATCAACAACCATGTTATTTCCTCGGAAATCATGTATCTGATTTCGGCAAGCAGGTTATATTTGACGAGAAAATAACATTTTAGTGACAAACATGTTACATGGTCACCATACAAAAATAACATTTTGCTCTTGAAACATGTTTGAGGTGATCATATTCCTTCTCTGCGTGTAGGTCGGATGGTATTGCAAATGGACCATATCGCACCCCGTTTACGTATAGCTCCCATATAAAACAATCCCCAGATTTTGCTAGCGGATCCGGTTGAAATTTGGTACGTGGTGTTAGTATATGGTGTCTAACATTCATGCTAAAACTTATCCATATAGGCCCATAATTATATATAGCCGCCATATAAGCCGATCCCCAGATTTGACCTCCGAAGCCTCTTGGAGGAGCACATTTCGTCCGATTTGGTTAAAATTGTATAGGTTATATTAGTATATGGTCTCTAACAACCATGCAAAAATTGGTCCATATCGGTCCATAATTATATAAAGCCACCATATAAACCAATGCCCAGATTTGATTTTCGGAGCCTCTTAGAGGAGCAAATTTCAACCGATTCGGTTGAAATTTTCTATGTTGTGTGAGTCTATGGCCACTAACAACCAAGCAAAAATTTATACTTATGGGTCCATAACTAACAGGTTGGCTGATAAGTCCCCGGTCTAACAAAGAAAAACACATCATTTTGTCAAAATTCGTTTTTATTATTCAACATAGTTCCCTTCAAAAGCGATATAACGATTACAGCTACCTTCCAATTTTTTTGATACCATTTTGGTAGTACTCCTTCGGTTTTGCCTCAAAATAGGCCTCAGTTTCGGCGATCACCTCTTCATTGCAGCCAAATTTTTTTCCCTGCGAGCATCCTTTTGAGGTCTGAGAACAAGAAAAAGTCGCTGGGGACCAGATCTTGAGAATACGGTGGGTGGGGAAGCAATTCGAAGCCCAATTCATGAGTTTTTGCCATCGTTCTCAATGACTTGTGGCACGGTGCGTTGTCTTGGTGGAACAACAGTTTTTATACCCTCCACCATAGGATGGGGGGTATATTAACTTTGTCATTCCGTTTGTAACGCATAGAAATATTGATCTAAGACCCCATAAAGTATATATATTCTGGATCGTGGTGAAATTCTGAGTCGATCTGAGCATGTCCGTCCGTCCGTCTGTCCGCCTGTTGAAATCACGCTAACTTCCGAACGAAACAAGATATCGACTTGAAACTTGGCACAAGTAGTTGTTATTGATGTAGGTCGGATGGTATTGTAAATGGGCCATATCGGCCCACTTTTACGTATAGCCCCCATATAAACGGACCCTCAGATTTGGCTTGCGGAGCCTCTAAGAAAAGCATATTTCATCCGATCCGGCTGAAATTTGGTACATGCTGTTACTATATAGTCTCTAACAACCATGCAAAAATTGGTCCACATCGGTCCATAATTATATATAGCCCCCATATAAACCGATCCCCAGATTTGGCTTGCGGATCCTCAAAGAGAAGCAAATTTAATCCGATCCGGTTGAAATTTGGTGAATGATGTTGGTATATGGTATCTAACAACCATGCGAAAATTGGTCCACATCGGTTTATAATTATATATAGCAGATCCCCAATAACACAAAAATTGGTCCATATCGGATCATAACCATGGTTGTCACTCGAGCCAAAAATAATCTACCAAAATTTTATTTCTATAGAACATTTTGTCAAAATTTTATTTCTATAGAAAATGTTGTCAAAATTTTATTTTTATAGAAAATTTTGTCAAAATTTTATTTCTATAGAAAATGTTGTCAAAATTTTATTTCTATAGAAAATTTTGTCAAAATTTTATTCCTATAGAAAATTTTGTCAAAATTTTATTTCTATAGAAAATTTTGTTAAAATTTTATTTCTATAGAAAATTTTGTTAAAATTTTATTTTTATAGAAAATTGTGTCAAATCTTTATTTCTATAAAAAATTTTGTCAAAATTTTATTCCTATAGAAAATTTTGTCAAAATTTTATTTCTATAGAAAATTTTGTCAAAATTTTATTTCTATAGAAAATTTTGTCAAAATTTTATTTCTATGGAAAATTTTGTTAAAATTTTATTTCTATAGAAAATTTTGTTAAAATTTCATTTCTATAGAAAATTGTGTCAAAACTTTATTTCTATAAAAAATTTTGTCAAAATTTTATATCCATAGAAAATTTTCTCAAAATTTTATTCCTATAGAAAAATTTGTCAAAATTTTATTTCTATAGAAAATTTTGTCAAAATTTTATTTCTATAGAAAATTTTGTCAAAATTTTATTTCTATGGAAAATTTTGTCAAAATTTTATTTCTATAGAAAATTTTGTCAAAATTTTATTTCTATGGAAAATTTTGTTAAAATTTTATTTCTATAGAAAATTTTGTTAAAATTTCATTTCTATAGAAAATTGTGTCAAAACTTTATTTCTATAAAAAATTTTGTCAAAACTTTATTTCTATAAAAAATTTTGTTAAAATTTTATCTCTATAGAAAATTTTGTTAAAATTTTATTTCTATAGAAAATTTTGTTAAAATTTTATTTTTATAGAAAATTGTGTCAAAACTTTATTTCTATAAAAAAATTTGTCAAAATTTTATTTCTATAGAAAATTTTGTCAAAATTTTATTCCAATAGAAAATTTTGTCAAAATTTTATTTCTATAGAAAATTTTGTCAAAATTTTATTTCTATAGAAAATTTTGTCAAAATTTTATTTCTATAGAAAATTTTGTCAAAATTTTATTTCTATAGAAAATTTTGTCAAAATTTTATTTCTATGGAAAATTTTGTTAAAATTGTATTTTTATAGAAAATTTTGTTAAAATTTCATTTCTATAGAAAATTGTGTCAAAACTTTATTTCTATAAAAAATTTTGTCAAAATTTTATTTCTATAGAAAATTTTCTCAAAATTTTATTTCTATAGAAAATTTTGTCAAAATTTTATTCTTGTAGAAAATTTTGTCAAAATTTTATTTCTATAGAAAATTTTGTCAAAATTTTATTTCTATAGAAAATTTTGTTAAAATTTTATTTCTATAAAAAAATTAGTCAACATTTTATTTCTATAGAAAATTTTGTTAAAATTTTATTTTTATAGAAAATTTTGTCAAAATTTTTTTGCTATAGAAAATTTTGTTAGAATTTCATTTCTATAGAAAATTTTGTCAAAACTTTTTTTCTATAAAAAATTTTGTCAAAATTTTATTTCTATAGAAAAATTTGCCAAAATTTTATTTCTATAAAAAATTTTGTCAAAATTTTATTTCTATAAAAAATTTTGTCAAAATTTTATTTCTATAGAAAATTTTGTCAATCTGAATTATTTACGTATTTAATCGGTCTTTTTTAATTTAATGCATACCACGTGTGGACTTACTTATAATTTAGAAGACGGTATTAGGAGGTTTTAAGATACCTTACCATCGGCAAGCGTTACCGCAACCCAAGTAATTCGATTGTGGATGGTAGTGTTTAGAAGAAGTTTCGACACCATCCATAGTGGCCTGGCCGAACTTACGGCCGTATATACTTGTTCCATGCATGTTTATGCTTGAACCCGTATATTTAAATTATGGTTTTAAAGATACCAATACTACTGATAGGCAAACTATCATCCAAACACACATACAAGACAAATATCAACTATTGTATTAGTTTTTCAGTATTCCTTTTGCCAAATATATGCCACAAAACAAGAAATAACCCCAAAGATACAATAGACACAAATCTTGAATATTATCCTAACATGGGTTTGACCATGTCCTTAGTTCGAATGTCACAAATGTGAATATTGCCCCCAAAGCGGCTTAAATGGCACGTACTCTAAATGACCCAACACAGATCGCTTCTTTGCATTTTTCCTCCAGCATAACCACAAACTTGTGTCTCCTAAAGTCTTTTCGTGTCATTTCACTTATACGTGCACTCTGTCCTTTAGTGGTCCAAGACTAGAGCTATTCAAAAGGAAAGGCAACCAATACGAAAAAAAAACCAACAAGAGAACTATCAAATATCCTCATACTTATGGGTTTGGCTGATGCATGATGTAGTTCATAGTTCCTGGATGTCGTTTCATGGACTCGAAACTAAATGTATTTTTGTACTTGGACTATTCAAACCAACTCACTAACCATTTGATAATAGGAATTAGTCCAATTAGAGTATTCTCTCTCTGCTCTGTTTTTGGATTATGACCAAATATTTTGTGGTTTGTAGAGAAGTTGATGGTATTTTTAGTCATATGAAAAAGAAAATGCAGGAATGGATGAAATGTATGTCATGTTAAAGAATCTTGTATTGTAATGAAAGAGCTAAAATCCCAAGTTTTACCGAAAGAGAGGAAGTGCTTTTAAACTAGAAAGTAAGGAAGGTGATAAGTTGGATTTCACTAAAGTTCACATACGGACTTCCAACACATTTATAGAGACACATCCCTTACTGTATGATAAGACCTGGATGCGTATGAATATTTTGTAATGAGATTACTTATACGAACCATGGAATCCCCCAAATAATACTAATCATACGCAACGTGGTACTTCATGAATTAAAAAATATGTTCTCTGTCATTTCATTATTTAAAGAGGCTACCACAACAAATGGGAATGATCAATAACGTATATTCGCATCATCTGGGTTCTACAATGAAAAAAAAAAAAAAAATAGAGGCCATGGTCCAGGCGGACTGAGCTTAAGCCTTCTACCGTCTATAGCATTTGGCTCAGTCCGCTAAGTTTTTCATTATTTCTAAGAGAGTAGAATATTGACATGAATAAGAGGAAAGAAAGTAGACATGATCCAGGCGACCAGACACGATTGCCAGTGGAGCCAAAAATAATCTACCGAAACTTACAGAAAATTTTACCAAAAAAAAAACAAGTATATACGACCATAAGTTCGGCCAGGCCGAATCTTATGAACCCTCCACCATGGATTGCGTAGAAACTTCTACTAAAGACTGTCATCCACAATCGAATTACTTGGGTTGTGATATCTTAAAACTTCTTAACATCGTTTTCTAAATTGTGAGTTAGTTCATATGTGGTATATATTAGTTATGTTATGTATGGTAAGTCTACAAATAATTACGAATCGACATGGACTTTTGCGCGGTTATTAGAGAGTCAGAATTGGGGGCTATATACAATTATGAACCGATATGGATCAATTTTTGTGTGATTGGGCATCGATTTATCTGATGGCTATATACCGGATGAAATTTGTTGCTCCAAGAGGCTCCAAAACCAAATCAGGGGATCGGTTTATATGGGGGTTATATATGATTATGGACCGATATATACCAATTATGGCATGGTTGTTGAAGACCATATACTAACGCTACGTACCAAATTTCAACCGGATTAGAGGTCAAATCTGGAGACCAGTTTATATGGGGGCTATACATAATTATGGACTAATAGGGACTAATTTTTGCATGGTTGTTAGTTTCCATATAGATACACAAAACACAAAATTCCTACTGAATTGAATCCAATAAGCTGAGTACTATGTTCAGTTTTCAAGCTGAAAACCGGCTTATTTTCACGGTTACTTTTTTTTAATCAATTAATTTCGAAATATTAAATGGTTCGCAATCAATACATTGGATCTTTTCCATCCATAATTTGAAGAGACTTGACGAAAATGTTATCGTCTTCATATATATTTTTGCACTTTTAATTTAGCGTTTTGGTGAAAAACATAGTTCTCACCTATAGACTTCAAAACCAAATCTGCGGATCGGTTTATATTGGGGCTATATATGATTATGGACCAATTTTAGCATGGTTATTAAGGACCATATACTAACACCACGTACCAATTTTCAACCGGATCGGATGAAATTTGCTTCACTTAGAGGCTCCGCAAGCCAAATCTGGGGATCGGTTAATATGGGGGCTATAATAATTATGGACCGATATGGATCAATTTTTGCATGGTTGTTAGATACCATATACTAACACCAAATTTACCATATACTAGTACCAAATTCCATCCAGATTGGATGAAACATGCTTCTCTTAGAGGCTCAGCAAAGCAAATCTGGGGATCCGTTTATATGGGGTCTATACGTAAAAGTAGACCGATATGGCCCATTTGCAATACCATCCGGTCTACATCAATAAAAACTACTTGGGTCAAGTTTCAAGTCGATAGATTGTTTCGTTCGGAAGTTAGCGTGATTTCAACAGACGGACGGATGGGCATGCTTAGATCGACTCAGAATTTCACCACTACCCAGAATATATACTTTGTGGGGTCTTAGAGCAATATTTCGATGTGTTACAAACGGAATGACAAAAAATGACACCATCCTATGGTGGAAGGTATAAAAAAATCTTAAATTCGAACTTTTATTTTATATTTCAAACTTTATTTTATATTTGTGATTTTTTTTCCTATACAAAATTTTGTAAAAATTTAATTTTATTTCAATAGGAAATTTTATCAAAATTTTATTTTTATAGAAAACTTTGTCAAAAAAAAAATTTTTATAAGAAATTGTGTCAAAATTTAAATTTTATAGTAGATTTTGTAAAATTTTATTTCTATAGAATATTTTGTCAACATTTTATTCCTATAGAAAACTTTGCCAAAATGTTATTTCTAAGAAAATTTTGTCAAAATGTTATTTGTATACAACATTTTGTCAAAATTTTATTTTTATACAACATTTTTTCAAATTTATTTCTATAGAAATTTTTCTTATTTCTATAGAAAATGTGTCAAAATTTTATTTATATAGAAAATATTGTCAAATTTTATTTCTATAAGATTTTTTTTGAAAATTTTATTTCTATAGGAAATTGTTCCTGTGCAAATTTTTTCAACATTTCATTTGTACAGAAAATGTTGTCAAAATGTTATTTCTTTAAGAAATGTTGTCATAATTTTTTTTAAATAGGAAATTTTGTCAAAATTTTATTTTCATAGAAAACTTTGTCATAATTTCATTTCTATAGAAAATTTTGTCAAATTTTTATTTCTATGGAAAATTTTATCAAGATTTTATTTTTATAAGAAATTTTGTCAAAATTTTATTTTTATATGAAATTTTGTCAACATTTGCAAAAAAAAAAACAAAAATCATATTTTAAACTTTTATTTCTATGGACAATTTTGTCAAAATTTATTTTTATAAGAAATTTTGTCCCAATTTTATTTTTATAGAAAATTTTGTCAACATTTTGCTACTGGAGCCAAAAATAATCTACCGAAACTTACAGAAATTTTTACCAAAAATCAAAAAATTTTATTTTCAAACTTTTATTTCTATGGACAATTTTATCAAAATTTTATTTCTTTAAGAAATTTTGTCAATATTTTATTTAATAGGAAATTTTGTCAAAATTTTATTTTCATAGAAAACTTTGTCATAATTTTATTTCTATAGAAAATTTTGTCAACTTTTTTTTCTATGGAAAATTTTATCAACATTTTATTTTTATAAGAAATTTTGTCAAAATTTTATTTTTATATGAAATTTTGTCAACATTTGCAAAAAAATCTTATTTTCAAACTTTTATTTCTATGGACAATTTTGTCATAATTTTATTTTTATAAGAAATTTTGTCACAATTTTATTTTTATAGGAATTTTGTCAACATTTTGCTACTGGAGCCAAAAATAATCTACCGAAACTTACAGAAATTTTTTCCAAAAAACAAAAAATCTTATTTTCAAACTTTTATTTCTATGGAAAATTTTATCAAAATTTTATTTTTATAAGAAATTTTGTCAAAATTTTATTTTTATAGGAAATTTTGTCAAAATTTTATTTCTAAAAAAATTTTGCCAAAATGTTATTTCTAAATAAATTTTGTCAAAATTTTATTTCTAAGAAAATTTTGCCAAAATGTTATTTCTAAGAAAATTTTGTAGAAATTTTGTTTCTATAGAAAATTTTGTCAAAATTTTAGTTATATAGAAATTTTTTTCAGAATGTAGTTTCTATAGA
Source organism: Haematobia irritans (assembly GCF_050003625.1). Classification (NCBI taxonomy): domain Eukaryota; kingdom Metazoa; phylum Arthropoda; class Insecta; order Diptera; family Muscidae; genus Haematobia; species Haematobia irritans. The sequence goes on from NC_134399.1 coordinate 177,726,109, forward strand.
AAATGTGTCAAAATTTTATTTCTATATAAAATTTTTTCAAAATTTTATTTCTACAAGAAATTTTGTGAAAATTTTATTTCTATAGGAAATTTGTTCAATATAAATTTTGTCAACATTTTATTTGTACAGTAAATGTTGTCAAAATTTTATTTCTATAGAAAACTTTGTCTTATTTTATTTCTATAGAAAATTTTGTCTTAATTTTATTTCTATGGAAAATTTTTTCAAAATTTTATGATTATAGAAAATTTTGTCAAAATTTATGTTGTAGAAAATTTTGTCAAAAATTTCTTTCCAAAGACAAATTTTCTCAAAATTTTATTTATATTGAAAAATTTTTCAAAAATTTATTTCTATTGATAAATTTTCTCAAAATTTTATTTTTATAGAAAATTTTGTAATAATTTTATTTCTAAAATAAATTTTGTTAAAATTTTATTTGTATACAACATTTTGTCGAAATTTTATTTCTATAGAAAATTTTGTAAAAATTTTATTTTTATAGGAAATTTTGTTGAAAATTTATTTCTATAGAAAATTTTGTCAATATTTTATTTGTACAGAAAATTTTCCCAAAATTTTATTTCTATAGAAAATTTTGTAAAAAATTTATTTCTATATATTTTTCAACATTTTATTCCAATAGAAAATTTTGTCAACATTTTATTTCCACAGAAAATTTGTGAAGCACCTCAATTGCAGAGGAATATTTTTGAAAATCTACCAAAACATCAAGAATTCGACCAATCTACCAAATAGTTTATAATCGACCATTTTTGGTAGAATTCTAACAACTATGGCAATAGTGGCCCTAGATCCTTTTGCGTATGTAATAGAATTTGGAAGAGAAAAAAACTATAGAAAGTGTAGCCCAACCGGATACCATAGAATTTGGAAGAGAAAAAAACTATAGAAAATGTAGCCCAACCGGATACCATGAAGCAATGATAAAAACAAACCTCTATTTATCCAAGATTAAACATTCCATCTTATTAGGTCAATTTCGATATAGACGTTTCCATTTCGATATAGACGTTTTTATTTCCAATTTCTTCTTGCCAGGTATAAGTATAGACTCGCTCAGGAAAACATAGAACTGAACATTTGTGTCATAAATTCAGCAAGGATTCTGTCTGACATTCCGCAGAAGCGGATGATAGCCATTTGTACGAACGAATAAACACTATTGCGTATGAGCGTTTTATATTCACATTACTTATACGATACTTGGACTCCACCAAATAATGATAATTATACGCACCGTAGCGCTATATAATTCAAAACTAAATTAAGAAAGCAATTAAAACAACGAAAATAAGATTTGGGTCTTGAGAACTCTGAAGAAGTGCTGAGAAATGTGGGCACAAATATAAACGAACTTTTTTAGACATATTTCGTATAACTTTCGTAATATGGAAGGCGAATCGATATCGAACTTTAATAAACCGTATTGGAAGAAACTTTGGGAATACACCGAGAATTCGGAGCTGCTGAGAGTATTAAAGCGATTACCCAGCTCCAATACCACGAAGTCTTCCATTTTCTTTTACACCACAAAATCATAAAAGCCCCTTAATGCAAAAGACCTCAATTTCAAAATCGTTGTTCTTGTTTAAAACAAAGTCAAAGTAAGAACTACAAACACTACTGCTAATAAATTCCTTTTGTATACATAATAACTTCAAATAAACGAACTTTGATATTAGCCATGTCAATAGGGCATCCAATCATTACAACAACGAAAATCCCAATAAACCAGAAATACAGCTGGAAGATATGAAATTATCCTGCTGTTGAACATAACCAAATACCTTGTCATGTTATCCAAGGCCAACAAAACGGAATGGTCGTCGAACAGCAGGAGTGTCTCTCCTGCGAACCGAAGTGGGAGATGTGGCTAAAACAGCGACAATACAAACAACCCAGAAATCATCGACAACTTGAGGGTCTACGCTTTTATTCCAATTTGATGTTGCTGGGATAACTGACTGAGCAGGTTTGTAGGCCGATGGGTGAATGGCATCGCTCCTGCTCAGGTTTGGTGTTTGTAGCAATTTGTAGTAAATTACACACAAGGGATTTTTTCGAATATGCGAAAGCGTACACCGGAGGCTATGAATAGAATGAATGGATGGAATTGAATGGATAACGAAATGTAAAAAGGCCGTTAGACAATCAGACCGTCTAGAGGCTATGCTATAGCCAACACAAGGCAATGTCCCATTGGCCAGCAAACTAATATCCTCTTTGTTTCGACAACGATGATGACGATGTATGCTTACAGGTAAAGATGTTGGACTACTTTCAAAACTTCCCATGGTAGAAACACCATCCCATTGCTACCAAATTCATTGGCAAAACAAACAAATTGCTTGGCGTACATTTTCATTTACAAAATTGAGTAGCATTTAATGGAGTCCAACTGTTAAGCGAATCAAGCTTTGATGCTTCTGTCATCCATTCTGCCATTTTCAAATGCCATGCGGCTGATGTGTAGTATGGTATCTAAGGTATTGCTTTGATTAAGGAAGGCAGGATATCTGGCTAATACAATAATTGGTTAATTTTATTCAACAAGAAAAACAAAACTTAAAAGCACAAACGACATGAGTTTGGATTTTAGAAACATTTGAAAAGTCATTTGGCTTAAATCACAGTGGAAAAATAGAAAATAAATTGTGGCAAACTTTTTATAGATATGAAATTTTCACAAAGATTCTTATAAAAATGAAATTTTGGTAAAATTTTCTATAGAAATGACATTTTTACAAAAATTCCTATCGAAATAAAATTGTCACAAAATTTCCTTCAGAAATGAAACTTTAACAAAATTTCCTATAGAAACGAAATTTCGATAAAATTTCCTAAAGAAATAAAATATTGACAATATTTCTATAGAAAGAAAATTTGGACCAAATTTCCTACAGAAAGAAATTTTGACCAAATTTCCAATAGAAAAAAATTGTGAAAAAAAATTTACTAAAATCATGAAATTTTTACGAAATTTTCTATAGAAATAAAATTGTCACAAAATTTCTTATAGAATTGAAATTTTGAATATATTTCCACAGAAAGAAAAATTGGACCATATTCCTTACTGAAAGGAATTTTTTTCATATGGAAAGGAAATGTTCACAAACTCTTCTATAGAAAATAAATTGTGGCAAATTTTTTTATAGAAATGAAATCTTCACAAAGGTTCTTTAAAAATTAAATTTTGGTAAAATTTCCTATAGAAATAAAATTTTGAAAAACTTTCCTATAGAAATGAAATTTTGACAATCTTGCCTATAGAAATGAAATTTTGAAAATCTTGCCTATAGAAATGAAATTTTGACAAAATTTCTCTATAGAAAATACATTTTGACAAACTTCATATAGAAATTAAATTTAGACCAAAATTCTTATAGGAATGAAATTTTGACAAAATTTCCTATAGAAATGAAATTTTTACAAAATTTCCTACAGAAATGAAGTTGTTTAAAAAATTCCTATAGAATAAACATTTTTTAAAAATTTTGACCATATTTCTTAAAAAAGGGAAATTTTGACAAGAGAAGAAAATTCCTATAAATCAAGTTTTGACAAAATTTTCTAAAGAAATGAGATTTTGACAAAATACAGTAATAAAATTTTGATAAAATGTTTTGTAGAAATAATATGTGGAAAATTTTTTCACAGAAATTAAATTTTGATAGAATTTTAAAAAAATTTTCTATACAAATAAAATTGTCACAAAATATCCTATAGAATTGAAGTTTTGAATATATCTCAACGGAAAGAAAATTTGGACCATATATTCTACAGAAAGAAAATTTTGTCCAATTTCCTAGAGAAATTAAATTTTGTCAAAATTTTCTAGAAAAATAATATATTGACAAAACTTCCTTTAGAAATTAAATTTTCACAAAATTTTCTAAAGGAATTAAAACTTAAAAAAATTTCCAATAGAAGTTTTAACAAATTTTTAAAAAAAGACAATTTTTTCAATATTTTATACAGAAAAAAAATGTTGACCAAATTTACCACAGAAGGAAAATTTTGAGAAAAAAATCCTAGAAAAATTTTCTATAGAAATGAAATTTTAAGAAAACTTGGCAAAGAAATGAAATTGTAAGAAAATTTCCTTTAGGAATGAAATTTTAAGAAAATTTCCTTTAGAAATGAAATTTTGATAAACTTGAAATTTAGGCAAATTTTCTATAGAAATCAAGTTTTGACAAAAAAATACAGTAATAAAATTTTGATAAAATATTTTGTGGAAATAAAATGGCAAATTTTTTCACAGAAATTAAATTTTCATAGAATTTGCCGTAGAAATGAAGTTCTGACTAAATATTTTACAGAAATTAAATCTTCGAAGATTTTCTTAAAATCTCTTAGTTCTTAACTGTCAACAATTTTTAATATTTGGTTTTTAATTTTATAATTTTTGTTGTATATCAAGTCCTTTTTTTTGATCACACTATATTAAATCACTCAATAGTGAAGGCCGAATGGTATTATAGGTTGAACTCATTTGAACTGACTGGTTTCAAATGCTTTTAATTTTTTGATTTGTTGGAATTATCCTCAAGGATTTAATAAGGCAGACGAAAGAACTTCCAAAGAAAGCACAAATTTAATTGGTCTTAAAGTATTTATTTCATCTTGCTTTCGCAACTTCTTTCATTAGCTGGACGCTAATGAAGGTCACGCTACTACCTTCTATCAATTTCAACGTTAATGATTTTTTTTGTAGCCAATATACGATGTCAAGATTCTCAGCTAATGCGAGAATACAATTTTTCTTGTTGTGAAAAATTCTTCTTATTTTAGAATTAACAGCAGGGGTTGGGGGTTGAAAGTGGTGGGCAGTGATGGTGGGGTTTTTTGTTGAGTGGTTTAAGTGTTGATTTTTCTAACTGTTTTAATATAATTTTCTTAGCCTGGCCTGCTGCAGGGGGAGGGGCCTGGGTAGATACTTTTAGATAGGCTATTAAAGCTTGCTGTCAGACAGTCAGTAGATTAAAGGATGGATAAACATTTAGACATCTGTCCAAGAGTCGATGACATTTCCATTTCGAAAATCCATGTGTTTAGGTGTTGGGTACTTTAAATTGGCAAGGAAGACAATGCCCCAATGGAATGGAAGACGATGAGGTTACAACATCACCGAGCATACCACAAAAGCAGCATTTCCAACTAGCGGATAATGGTTTCTTTTTTTTGTGCCTGAAACTTTATTATTCACTGCTTTGTCAAAATTTCAATGAAAAGGACATTTTTGCAGATTGTGAGAGTTTGGCCTTTTCATATTTCCCTGTTTTTTTTTTTGAGGGATTTAAATTTGTTTTTTTTTTCTTTTGTCCCATTGTCGTTTTTGCATGAAACAGACAAAGCAATTTGGGAATGCCTTTCATGTTAAACATGAAAGAAAGGACAATAACAGAAAATCTGATCAAAAATTTATCCTTGGATTTAAAAGTGACGAGAGGTGGAGAGCCACAATGTTGTTGTCAGGGCGCATGAGGCGTATAAATATTCGTCCAATTTGTATGGATTGAATATTGGCAAATTCATTGCTGCTGATTGGCCAAATAGTAATGGTGGGAGTTATGGACGAGAACAAAAGTTTCTTTGTTTTATAATTTTGTTTTCTTTACATTTTAATTCAGGGGATACCAATTTATTGACATTTAATTATGTGGTAATTGTCATTGGTGAATTTATGGGCTTTGAATATTAAAATGATAAACTTGACGTGAGATAATTTTTTAATTTCTTATAAATTTTGACAAGATAAAAATTCTATAGGAAATTTTGCCAATATTCTTGTTATTGAAAATTTAAAATTTTCATGTCATAGGAAATATTTTGTCCATATTTCACTGGAAATTTTTGATATAATTCATTTTTATGGGATTTTCATTTCGATAGGAAAATTTGTCAATAATTAATTTCTATAGAAAATTCTGTCAAAATTTCATTTCTAGAGGAAATTTTGTCAAAATTTCATTCTATAGAAAATTTTGTCAAATTTCCATTTCTAAAGAAAATTTTGTCAAAATTTCATTTCTGTAGAAAATTTCATCAAAATTTCATTTTCATAGAAAATTTTGTCAAAATTTTATTTTAATAGAAAATTTTCTCAACATTTTAATTCTATAGAAAATTTTGTCAAAATGTTATCTCTATAGAAAACTTTGTCAAAATTGTATTCCTGTAGAAAATTTTGTCAAAATATTATTTCTATAGAAAATTTTGTCAAAACTTTATTTCTGTAGAAAAATTTGTTAAAATCTTATTTCTATAGAAAATTTTTGTAAAATTTTATTTCTTTAGAAAATGTTGTCAAAATTTTATTTCTATAGAACACTTTGTCAAAATTTTATTTCTATAGAAAATTTTGTGAAAATTTTATTTCTATAGACAATTTTGTTAATTTTTTTGTCTACAGAAAATTTTGTGAAAATTTTATTTCCATAGAAATTTTTGTAAAAATTTTATTTCTATAGAAAATGTTTGTAAAAATTTTATGTCTATAGAAAATTTTGTCCCAATTTTATTTCTATAGAAAATGTTGTCAAAATTTTATTTCTATGGAAAATTTTGTTAAAATTTTATTTCTATAGAACATTTTGTCAAAATTTTATTCCTATAGAAAACTTTATCAAAATTGTATTCCTATCGAAAATTTTATTTCTATAGAAAATTTGTTAAGTACCTCATATGTGAAGAGGTAGGTTAGGTTAGGTGGCAGCCAGATGTATCAGGCTCACTTAGACTATTCAGTCCATTGTGATACCACATTTGTGAACTTCTCTCTTATCACTGAGTGCTGTCCGATTCCATGTTAAGCTCAATGACAAGGGGCCTCCTTTTTATAGCCGAGTCCGAACGGCGTTCCACATTGCAGTGAAACCTCTTAGAGAAGCTTTGAAACCCTCAGAAATGTCACCAGCATTTCGGTCGAAGCAGGAATCGAACCCACGACCTTGTGTATACAAGGCGGGCATGCTAACCATTGCACCACAGTGGCTCCCTATTTCTATAGGTAATATTTTAAAAAATTCATTTCAATAGAACATTATTCAACATTTTATTTCTGAAGCTAATTTTGTCACAATTTCAGCTTTCTAGGAAATTTTGTCAAAATTTTATTTCTATAGAAAATTTTATCAAAATTTCATTTTTTTTGAAAATTTTGTTAAAATTTTATTTTTAGAGAGAATTTTGTCTAAATTTCGTTTCTACTAATTTTTTTTTTGAATAGTTTTCATTTCTTAAAGAATTTAATTTAAGAATTTAAGTAGTGCAAAATTGGCGCAGAAGCGATGAATTTAACATGGGCTTGTCATAGGACGGATCACTTCTTACTTTCTGGTTCGAATTCAGTGTTTTGGATGTGATTTGGAATATTGTCATATTTTGACAAATAAATAATTTTTATAATTTGTTATGATTTGTAATATATTCTAACGCTTGTCTGAAATGTTTGAATTAAAATATTTTAAAAAATGCCCAATATTTCTTGAATGGATCTAGAATTTTTTCAACAAAATTTCAATAAGTTGTCCCATTTTTAATGCTTACTCTACTTAACCTTTTTGAAACAAATAAAAAGTAATTTACCCATTAAAAATAAGAAAAAACGAGTTATAAATAACTGAATTAAAGAACTTCCTCTGTAGTTAAAATAAGGAACATCTCTGTGAGTACATCTTTTGGAAGTGCTTTTAAAGTTGTGCATTTGGAAGAAGTCCAAATTTTTTTGCTGGGAAATTTAGCCAATTTTATTAGGAAATTCTTTTCGAAGAAATTTTATTAAATTTTCATTTCTCCAAGAAATTTGTATACCCTCCACCATAGGATGGGGTGGAGGGTTCCGTTTGTAACACATCGAAATATTGCTCTAAGACCCCATAAAGTATATATATTGTGGGTCGTGGTGAAATTCTGAGTCGATCTGAGGATGTCCGTCCGTCTGTTGAAATCGCGCTAACTTCTGAGCGAAACAAGCTATCGACTTGAAACTTGGCACAAGTAGTTATTATTGATGTAGGTCGGATGGTATTGCAAATGGGCGATATCGGTCTACTTTTACGTATAGCCCCCATATAAACGGACCCCCAAATTTGGCTTGGCGATCCTCTAAGAGAAGCAAATTTCATCCGATCCGGCTGAAATGTTGTACATGGTGTTAATATATGGTATCTAACAACCATGCAAAAATTGGTCCACATCGGGCCATAAATATATATAGGCCCCATATAAACCGATCCCCCGATTTGGCTTGCCGAGCCTCTAAGAGAAGCAATTTTCATCCGATCCGGCTGAAATTTGGTACATGGTGTTTGTATATGGTCTCTAACAACCATGCAAAAATTAGTCCACATCGGTTCATAATTATATATAGCCCCCATATAAACCGATCCCCAGATTTGACATCCGGAGCCTCGTGTAAGAGCAAAATTTAACCGATTCGGTTGAAATTTGGTGCGTGGTATTAATATATGGCCTCAAATACCCATGCAAAAATTGGTCGAAATCGGTCCATAATTATATATAGTCCCCATATAAACCGATCCCCAGATTTGACCTCCGGAGCCCCTTGGAAGAGCAAAATTCATCCGATTCGGATGAAATTTGGTACGTGATGTTAGTATATGATATTTAACAACCATGCCAAAAGTGGTCCATATCAGTCCATAATCATATATAGCCCCCATATAAACTGATCCCGATATTTGGTTTTGGAGTCTCTTATAGGAGCAAATTTCATCCGAGTCAGTTGAAATTTGGTACATTGTGCTAGTATATGGCCGTTAACAACTATGCCTAACTAGGTCTATATCGGTCTATAGTTATATATAGCCCTCAGATAAATAGATTCCCAATCACACAAAAATTGGTCCATATCAAGTTCATAATTGTATATAGCCCACATATAAGCAACCCCCATATTTCAATTCTGGCTCTCTACGTACCATGCAAAAGTCCATATCGATTCGTAATTATTTGTAGACTTACCTATACATACCTTTTTTGTCTAATATATACCACGTATGGACTAACTCAGAATTTAGAAAACGATGTTAAGAAGTTTTAAGATACAACAACCCAAGTAATTCGATTGTGGATGACAGTCTTTCGTAGAAGTTTCTACGCACTCCAAGGTGGAGGGTACATAAGATTCAGCTTGGCCGAACTTACGGCCGTATATACTTGTTTTAAAATTGCCTTTTGTTAAAATTTAATTTCTGTAGGAATTTTTAAGTTTTTTTTTAAGATTTTTCAATTTCGTCAAGATTATTTATCTAAAAAATTTGGTTAAATTTAAATAAAATTTAATTTCTCTGAAAATTTTTATCTAAATTTCATTTCTCTAAGAAATTGTGTTAAATTTTCATTTCCCTAGGGAATTTTGGCAAAATTTAATTTGTCTAGGAAATTTTGTCAAAATCTCATTTCTATAGATATTTTTTTTCAAAATTTTCTATATGTTATTTCCTATAGCAAATATTTTCAAACTTTTATTTATCTATGTTAATTGTCATTTCTCAAAGAGTTTTATTATAATTTAATTTCTCTATGAAATGTCAAAATTTAATTTCTCTACGAATTTTTTTTTCAAAATTAATTTTTATTAAAATTTTGTTAAAATTTAATTTCTATAGGGTATTTACTCACTACATCATCTTTCTAAGAAATGTTGTCAAAAGTTCATTTCTATAAGAAATTTTGCCAAAATTTCTTGAAGAAATTTTATCAAAAATTTCTTGAAGAAATTTTATCAAAATCTAATTTCTCTAGGATTTGTTTTATACTAGCCTTCCCGGCACTCGAAACTCGAGTGCATTGTAAGCATTTAACGGATGGTATAAAGGTCCTAGATTATATGGAACTCTAGCGAATCCTATATCCACATATCAAAGAATTTACACACTTAGTTTTAGTTATGTCCTATTCCTGTATATGGAACGAAAACCCATTCAAATGAAAAACGTTCACTCGAATTCGAATCATTTTTTTTTTTTTTATTTTTGAAATTTCGTTTTATTTGTATGAGAATACATACATTGATTGGCAAAGATGAGTATTTTCAATTTTTTGGCCTAAGAATTTATTTAAATTTTTTATTGACACATATTGCATACGTTCGTTTGCTACTCGACAACAAAATATTAATGTTCTGTTCTTGTATATCGATTGAAGATCCATTCGAAATAAGGCAGTCACTCGAATTCGAATGAATTTGGGATTTTTATATTTTTGAAAGTTCGTGCCGTTTGTATGAGAATACATTGATTATCAAAAATTAGTACTTTTCGATTTGATTTTAGTTCCTCTATTTCTAAGGCAGGTTACTTATGCCCTGTTCCTGTATATCGAACGAAAGCTTTCCTTCGTATTGCAAACGAAAGAAAATTGATTTTGGTTTCTCTATTTCGAAATGCCAGTCACTTCATATTGTTTTGTCGAGTAATAAACGAACATATACAGTATGTGTCAAGAAGAAAGTACAAACGATGTTAACATTTGAATGAATTCTCAGGCCAAAAATTTGAAAATGTTCATATTTGATAATTAATGTATTCTCATAAAAACGAAACGAACTTTCAAAAATAGAAAAACCCAAATTCATTCGAATTCGTGTGTCTGCCTTTCTTTCAATTCACAAAATATTTTGTAATCTGAAAAACTAAAGGTTATAAAATAAAAGATGCTCTTAAGTATACACACCGATTTTCTATGATGAGTTTTATAATGCATTTCCCATATATTTTAATTTTAAAACCAAATTGAATTTTTTTGTTATATGGAGATTAGTATATATTTTTATTATTGCTCCTTTACTGAAAGCAAACCCTTTTATTAAGAATAAACTCAATTCTGACTCCCCAAACTACACACCACCCTTCAACATACTAATGTGCCCAGTGTTTAGTTTTATAAAACCTTATACTATTATTGTCACTCACTCTCTTCTCCCCATCAATTCTATCCTAAGCCAAACAAACAGTACCAATTACTTAAAATCGAATCCTAAGAAATACATTCAAAATTTGGTTAGCTGTGTCTGTTGTCCCATCTTTCTATCCATGTATTCAAGTCCGATCGTCTTCAATTTGGAATAGATCTCTAGATCGGTGCATTTACAACCAGTCATGCAAACCGATCTTTAGCAAATTTTCGTTATTCTCACATCACAATTGTTTCATCCATATTTTCATGTTTGAAATATAATTTATTTGTAACATGTTGCAATTAAAAAAAAAAAACAATGTAATAAATTTTTCCAAAATAAACCTCATTTTCTTTCACGGTGGTTAATTTTTTTTTTTTTGGTGTAGGTTAAAATTTCATCGTACTCATTACCAATCTGCCCATAGTTAAATCATTCGCAAACCGATCATCTCTAAATTGGGCTTATTGACCTTATCAAATTTACCACGATCGCCTTCTCATATTTATCATGTAGCCGGTCTCGATAATTTGAAAAATGACATCCTTCCGATTTTGCAGACAATGTTTCAATCATCACCTTAATTAGGGAACATGTTGACAAACATTTCATACGAAAATTTTATTCTCTTTTACTTATACGTTTGTTTGTTTTTTTTTTCATAGAAACACCTCAAAAGTTAGTCATATTAATGTCCATCCTTAAAGAAAATATACCCCTATTGTAACAGCCATGTATCCGTATATGACATCCCTATATCCGTAGCCTTAAATAAATTTGAACTAAAATTTTGTATTGTTCTAAATTTTCTTTAACAAAATCAGTATATTACTTTTCTATTTGTAACGACTTTAGAAATATATATGTTACGGCTAACTGATCACTTTACTACGTAACACATAAAACCACCCACCACACTCCCCCACCCACCCATCACATTCCCCCACCCGCCGAACAATTCTATTATTCCTATTGCTTTAGCTCCAAATCGACTCTCTCATTATCACTCTCAAATTTACTCTCCCCCATGTCAGCATAGCAAAAGCCAACACACACTGTACACACACCCACACGCTACAACAAACCAAACAACAACTCTCTCGCTCTCACTCTCAAAGTACAACACAACAACGACAATAATTTTAGAAAAATGCAATTTTCACCTCGAAAAATTCATCAATTTAAAAAATTATAGCGATTCGCCATATCTACAGAAAATTACCTTTCATTTGATACCAAATTTACCATACAATACCCTCTCACACGCCCACAATATGTACCCAAAAAAAAGTGTAGCGTATTAATATATAATACAGTCTGTCAAGAAAGTCTTTTGACATTGCCAACTATTTCAAATCCAAAAAAAAAAAAATTGAAATATTAAATATTTTATTAAATTTTTAATTCTGTGTACGTATGTATACTTTGCAAAATACATAATAAAATATTATTTTAAAATTTCATTATATTTAATTTTGGAACAAAACATAATTTTGATCCCATTGTCAAAACACTTTCTTGACAAACTGTATATATATATGAAATTTTGTTAAAATTTCATTTTGATAGGATATTTGACAAAATTTCTTAGAAAAATTATATATTGAGTAAATATCTTATAGAAATAAAATTGGCAAAATTTCCTAGAGAAATAAAATTTTGAAAAACTGTCTTAGAGATGTTTCATTTCGCTTAGGATTTTTTTTTTTAATTTTCATTAGTTTAGGAAATTTTGTCAAAATTTTATTTCTCTAGGAAATTTTGCCAATTTCGAATCTCGAAGAAATTTTTTCAAAATTTCATTTTCTTTGGAATTTTCATGTTTTAGGAAGTTTTGCCAAAATTTTATTTCTCTAAGAAGTTTTGTCAATTTCATTTCTATAGAACATTTTTTTTCGAAGAAATTTTATTAAATTTTCATTTCCCAAAAATTTCATTTCTCTAGGAAACTTTGTCAAAATTGAAGTTCTATAGAAATTTTCAGTTGTTTTTGCAAGTTGTTTTTTAAATTTGTCTAAAATATTTGGTCAAAATTTAACCTTCTAATGCCCCAATTTTTTGCCAGCTGATTAAATTTTCAATGTTAACGACACAAAAGCAAGAGAACTAAGCAAGAAAAATGTATACCGTAAAATTCAGCATATGCTGCAAAGCCTCTTGAATATTTTCAAATAAGTTTTCTCTTTATTTTGCCCATTTTTGTTGTCTTAAGGTGTGTTTTACTAAAAGCTTCCTTATTAAATAAAGCCCGCCTAAAGGCGGGCTTGGGCATCAGAGGGTTAACTTCTCTGAAAAATTTTATCTAAATTTCATTTCTCTAGGAAATTTTGCTAAAATGTGATTATAATAAGTAGTTTTGTCATTATTTCATTTATTTATGAAAATTTTCTAATTTCATTTCTATATGAAAATTTTGTTAAATTTTATTTATTTATGAAAATTTTCCAATTGTCATTTCTATATGAAATTTTGTTAAAATTTAATTTTGATAGGATATTTACTCAATATTTAATTTTTATAGGAAATTTTGTCAAAATTTTATTTGTAGAAAAATTTTATCTAAATTTCATTTCTATAGGAATTTTTTGTTGAAATGTAATTTGTTTGTGTATATTGTCAAAATTTCTTGAAAAATATTTTCTCCCGCATATATGTACATCATAGTCTTTACGTCTATTTCTAGTAAAAACACCATAACATATTTTCCAATTTTAGTTCTGTTTTTTTTCTGAATCACTCATTTCCCATGCTCTGTGACCTAGTGCATTTGGTGTAAATTACAATTAAGGATTCTTCCCATTTCATATCCTTTGACAATATCCTATATGGTTTACATACCCGATGTACAAATCCCCAGGAAATTGAGTTTGTGACAAATATGCACTTCCTTCTGATGCTGTTGGAGATCTATGGAACATACAGGGCTAAGTTGTCTTCTGGAAAAAATGTTTCAATGGCATGGTCCATTTCAAATTCAAGTGTTTTGGGGGTGGTGGAAAGGGGACAAAATTTAAGTGAACAAGTCAAGTAGTATTTTTGTATTTTTGTGCTTTTTTTGTACATTCCAAAGAAAACAAAAAAAACTGAGAGTAGTCTAAATGTTTGTGATAAATGAGATGAAATGTTTTATACTAATGACAATGAAAGAGGAAGTTTTGTGGTCGATAAAATTATTTTTGCTGGCAAATCTGTCTCGGTTTTATTTAAACGAATTTGTTTGAAATGGAAAAATATTACAGTGGTGTTCATCAACGAATTTAATATTGAATTTCAAGAGCTTTCATATGAAAAGAATTCAAATGGCGAAAAACTAAGTTTATTATGACCTTCAATGGTCAACACAAAATTCACTATGAGTGTATTGACTATGAAAGGTTTTCAATACAAAATCTACATTTTTGTTACAACATCGAGGTATACCGTATGCATCGCCTATACAGGGTGGCTGATATTTAATGTAACCACGTAAAATTCTGTATATATATTTTTTCATTTTTTTTATACGCACAACTGACAAAGCTTTGCTATTTGTTAATGCCAATTTTACTCTCCAAAATGCTCCAGATTCATGTTCTGCGGCCGAAATTTTTGTCTGCCCAGGACATTTGCCCGATAATATTCAGCATTACCACACATTGACTCCATGGTCGATGAATCGAAGATGTACATTTTTAGCTGACCTCTTTGTATCTTGTTCGAGCACCCAGAGAAGGAATATGATCACCTCAAACATGTTTCAAGAGCACCATGTTACTTTTTCACAGCGACAATGTAGCATTTTTGTCGCAAAAATATTCTTTTCTCGTCAAACATTATAATGCTTTCTGAAATCAGATACATAATTTTCGAGAAAAGAACATGGTTTCGACAAACATGCTACATGTTTTCCGTGAAAAAGTAACATTTTGCTCTTGGATTATATTTGAGGTAATCATATTCCTTCTCTGCGTGAGGAAATCAAATTTCGCTAACTTTGCACTTTCGCATAAGTGAAGCAACACCTTGGCTCTTTCCGGCCTATGTTTCTATAGGGAATTTTGCCAAAATTTTATTTCTATAGGAAATATTGTTAAAACCCATTTTGTATAGGAATTTTTGTGTAAATTTAATTTCTTGAGGAGATTTTGCAAATTTCGTTTCTAGAGGCAATTTTGCGAAAATTTAATTTCTATAGGAAATTTTGTCAAAATTTCATATCTATAGGAATTTTTGCCCAAAATTTCATTTCAATGGGAAGTTTTGTCAAAATTTCATTGCTATGGGAAGTTTTGTAAAATTTTCATTTTTCTGGAAATTTTTTATAGCAAATTATTTCAAAATTTTATTTCTGCAGAAAAAAATTTTTTTGGTCAAAATTTTATTTCTCTAGGATTTTTTATATAGAAAATTTGGTTTAAATTTAATTGCTATAGGAAATTTTGTTAAAATTTCAAATTTAATTTCTGCGGGAATTGTTTGAAAATTTAATTTCTGCAGAATTTTTTTCAAAATTTCGTTTCTTTAAGATAAAAAATTAAAAATTAAGAATTTTATTTTTTTTAATTTGACTTCTCTATGGTGTCAAAATTTAATTTTGTCAAATTTTTTTTATATTTAAGATATTTGGTTAAATTTTAATTTTAATTCTGAAAATGTTTGTCTAAATTTCATTTAACTAGGAAATTTTGTCAACACTTGTTTAGGTAATTTGGACAAAATTTCATTTCTTTAGGAAATTTCGTCGAAATGTCATTTCTGTAGGAAATTTTATAAAAATTTCATTTTTTTTTGGGAAATTTTGTTATTTGGTTAAAATTCAATTTTTCTAAAAATGTTTGTCTGAATTTCATTTAAGTAGGAAATTTTGTGAACACATGTTTACTCAATTTTGTAAAAATTTCATTTCTCTAGGAAATTTCGTCAAAATTTCATTTCTGTAGGTTAACATTTAATTTCTATACAAAATTTCGTCAAAATTTTATTTCTGTAGAAAATTTTATAAAAATTTCAGTTTTTTTGTGGAAATTTTGTTATTTGGTTAAAATTTAAATTTTCTGAAAATGTTTGTCTAAATTTCATTTAACTAGGAAATTTTGTCAACACTTGTTTAGGTAATTTTGTCAAAATTTCATTTCTATAGGAAATTTCGTCAAAATATCATTTCTGTAGGAAATTTTATAAAAATTTCAGTTTTTTTGTGGAAATTTTGTTATTTGGTTAAAATTTAATTTTGCTGAAAATGTTTGTCTAAATTTCATTTAACTAGGAAATTTTGTCAACACTTGTTTAGGTAATTTTGTCAAAATTTAATTTCTATAGGAAATTTCGTCAAAATGTCATTTCTGTAGGAAATTTTATGAAAATTTCAGTTTGTTTTTGGGAAATTTTGTTATTTGGTTAAAATTTAATTTTGCTGAAAATGTTTGTCTAAATTTCATTTAACTAGGAAATTTTGTCAACACATGTTTACTCAATTTTGTAAAAATTTCATTTCTCTAGGAAATTTCGTCAAAATTTCATTTCTGTAGGAAATTTTGTTAAAATTTATTTTCTATAGAAAATTTCGTCAAAATTTCATTTCTGTAGAAAATTTTGTTTAAAGTTCATTTCTGTGGGAAATTTTGTTAAAATTTCATTTCTGTAGGAAATTTTGTTTTGGATTTTTTTTTTCAAAAATATTTTATCATAAAATATTAGTTAAAATTTAATTTCTCTGATTTTTTTTCTAAATTTCATTTCATAAGAAATTTTGCAATTTTTTCATGAATTTTTTAAATTTCATTCTAATAAGATTTTTTTTTTATTTCTCTAGGAAATTGTGTCAAACTTTAATTTCTATACGAATTTTGTAAAAATTTCATTTCTTTAAGAAATTTTGTCTGAATTTTTTTATCGTTAAGACATTTTGTTAAAATTTGATATCTCTGAAATTTCGTCAAAATGTCATTTCTGTAGGAAATTTTATAAAAATTTCAGTTTGTTTTTGGGAAATTTTGTTATTTGGTTAAAATTTAATTTTGCTGAAAATGTTTGTCTAAATTTCATTTAACTAGGAAATTTTGTCAACACATGTTTACTCAATTTTGTAAAAATTTCATTTCTCTAGGAAATTTCGTCAAAATTTCATTTCTGTAGGAAATTTTGTTAAAATTTAATTTCTATAGAAAATTTCGTCAAAATTTTATTTCTGTAGAAAATTTAGTTTAAAGTTCATTTCTGTAGGAAATTTTGTTAAAATTTCATTTCTGTAGGAAATTTTGTTTTGGATTTTTTTTTCAAAAATATTTTATCATAAAATATTAGTTAAAATTCAATTTCTCTGATTTTTTTCTAAATTTCATTTCATAAGAAATTTTGCAATTTTTTCATGAATTTTTTAAATTTCATTCTAATAAGATTTTTTTTTTATTTCTCTAGGAAATTGTGTCAAACTTTAATTTCTATACGAATTTTGTAAAAATTTCATTTCTTTAAGAAATTTTGTCTGAATTTTTTTATCGTTAAGACATTTTGTTAAAATTTGATATCTCTGAAATTTCGTCAAAATGTCATTTCTGTAGGAAATTTTATAAAATTTTCAGTTTGTTTTTGGGAAATTTTGTTATTTGGTTAAAATTTAATTTTGCTGAAAATGTTTGTCTAAATTTCATTTAACTAGGAAATTTTGTCAACACATGTTTACTCAATTTTGTAAAAATTTCATTTCTCTAGGAAATTTCGTCAAAATTTCATTTCTGTAGGAAATTTTGTTAAAATTTAATTTCTATAGAAAATTTCGTCAAAATTTCATTTCTGTAGAAAATTTTGTTTAAAGTTCATTTCTGTAGGAAATTTTTTTAAAATTTCATTTCTGTAGGAAATTTTGTTTTGGATTTTTTGTTTTTCAAAAATATTTTATTATAAAATATTAGTTAAAATTTAATTTCTCTGATTTTTTTCTAAATTTCATTTCATAAGAAATTTTGCAATTTTTTCAGGAATTTTTTAAATTTCATTCTAATAAGATTTTTTTTAATTCCTCTAGGAAATTGTGTCAAACTTTAATTTCTATACGAATTTTGTAAACATTTCATTTCTTTAAGAAATTTTGTCTGAATTTTTTTTTTATCGTTAAGACATTTTGTTAAAATTTGATATCTCTGAACATTTTTGTCTAAATTTAATTTCTTATTTTTCATTTTAGCCTGATACCGAAACAGGCAATTAACGTCCAAACGATTAACGAAATAAATATAAGATTAAGGGACTTGGAGTTATATGAAAAGATGACGTACAGTGGTAGTAAAGATGAGTCAATTTGTTAGAGGATAATTCCCAAATATTTTCTTCATAAGGAGTTAGCAGAAAGGGCCCAAAATTGAGTTATCTACCCCAGCCAGATCTATACTGAAGACTGTGGAAAGGTTCATTCGCCCGAACCGAAACATGTACAGTATAGGCGTGTATAGATTTGTATCTGGCGTTTTCTTTTCAATGACTCATTAATAAAAAGCTCCTTAATCTAAAATTGTCCATTAAGCTCGAATAATAATTGTAAAATTAAAGATAAATTAAATTTCTCTAGGAAATTTTGTGAACATTTGTTTGATTATTGTCAAAATTTCATTTCTATAGGAAATTTTGTTAAAATTTAATTTCTTAGGATATTTACTGAATCAAAATTTCATTTCAACAAATTTTATCTTAAAAATTTAATTTCTGCAGGATTTTTGTTTAAATTTAATTTCTATAGGATTTTTTGTTAATTTAATTTATAAAATTCTATTTGATTTCGTAATTTTGTCAAAATTCCTTTATCTAAACAAAATTGGTTAAAATTACATTTCTCTGAATATTTTTTCTGACTTTCATTTCTCTAGGAAATTTTGTCAACATTTGATTACATGTAATAGGGAATTTTTCCCAAATTTCAGTTCTAAAGAAAATCTCGGCAAAATTTAATTTCTAGTTTTTTTTGTGCTTCGATGAGCTCTTGCACTATTTGGAACTTTAATGGATTTAGTCCAAGTTTAGTTTTCGTGATATGTTCAGCTCATGAGATAGTTTTCTACCACTGTGACGATGATTTCGATTTAGCCTTCACTTTCGGATCTTTTCTTGTGCTCTTAGCGTTGCTTGTTTTATTAGCGAAAAAAGCTCAAATCGGCCGAACTTCGACCGATAAAACGAATCTTCGAACAGGATACAAACAACGAATTTCTGCCAAACTTCCGAACTACAGCTTTATAATTGAAGGCTACAGTTTGATTACGACAAACAGACAGATAACCATAGATGATCTTAGAAAATGCCCTTTTCCAGAATATATTCTACATAATTTGCATTTCGAATCATTTAAAATTCATCCAATTTTCTAGAAAGTATAGATGAGAAATTTAAGATTTCTCTACAAATCAAACAAAAGGTATTAGACTTATTTACTTTTAGTACTGGATACCCAAGTTGTGACTGTCTAAAAGACAACAGAGTACTCGTTTATTCAGGTCATGTCTAAGACATTGCAACACTGGCATCAGCTGTGTTCACAGAAAACAAGTGAAATCTTTTTAACTTTGATTGTATAAAGTGCTCGAATAGTAAGAAATATTTACTGCTGCGATTATGTAGGCCACTAGCACTAATTAATCACAATAAACGCCTATTGTGAATCGAGGAAACGCCACTTTATCAAAATACAGTGTGGCAACACCGACGCGATTTGCATGAAGAGATGTTCGGTATAGAACACCAGCGCATCGATGCTCTGGATAGCTCATACAAATGTTGCATCGAGTACTAAAAGAAAACAGGGCTATTATATTTGATATATTTACGGCCGAATATGCTTGGTTTGTTCAATTGCCGGTGAATTCAGCGAATAACAAAAGGATAACAAAAAAATGCTCTCTTTATCAGGTTTCAGAATGACTAAGCCCATTTCTCACTCACACACACAGCCACCCGTATTTGCTTTTCATTTTTGAATGAAATCAACTGATATTGAAATGTTAGTGGACTTCAGTTGAATAGAGTAAAAAAGTCAGTAAATAATGGAATGTGATATTTTAAATAAAATGGAGCTTAAAGCGTAATTTATTTATATAAATTGTTTTGGTTTTTTGAATGTGGCATTTGATGCACATATTATAAAATAAAATAAAAAAAATAAATAAATAAATAAAAACAAGTATATACGGCCGTAAGTTCGGCCAGGCCGAATCTTATGTACCCTCCACCATGGATTGCGTAGGAACTTCTACTAAAGGCTGTCATCCACAATCGAATTACTTGGGTTGCGATAACACTTGCCGATGGCAAGGTATCGTAAAACTTTTTAACACTGTCTTCTAAATTGTAAGTTGTATATATTAAACAAAAAAAAAGGCCGATTAAATACGTATATAATTCAGTTTGACAAAATTTTCTATAGAAATAAAATTTTGACAAAACTTTCTATAGAAATAAAAACTTGACAAAATTTTCTATAGAAATAAAATGTTGACAAAATTTTCTATGGAAGTAAAATGTTGACAAAATTTTCTATAGCAATAAAATTTTGAGAAAATTTTCTATAAAAATAAAATGTTGACAAAATTTTCTATAGAAATAAAATGTTGACAAAATGTTCTATAGAAATAAAATGTTGACAAAATTTTCTACCGAAATAAATTTTTTACAAAATTTTCTATAGAAATAAAATTTTGACAAAATTTTCTATTGAAATAAAATGTTGACAAACATTGCTATAGAAATAAACTTTTTACAAAACTTTCTATAGAAATGAAATTTTGACAAAACTTTCTATAGTAATAAAATTCGACAATTTTTACATGGCTGTTAGAGGCCATATACTAACGAAATGTACCAAATTTCAACCGCATCGGATGACTTTTGCTCCTCCAAGAGGCTCCGGAGGTCAAATCTGGGGATCGGTTTATATGGGAGCTATATATAATTATGGACCCATATGGACCAATTTTTGCATGGTTGTTAGAGACCATATACTAACACCACGTACTAAATTTCAATTGGATCGGATGAATTTTGCTCATCCAAGAGGCTCCAGAGTTCAAATCTGGGGATCGGTTTATATGGGAGCTATATATAATTATGGACCGATATGGACCAATTTTTGCATGCTTGTTAGATACCGTATACTAACATCAGGTACCCAATTTCAAACGGATCGGATGAATTTTACCCCTCCAAGAAGCTCCGGAGGTCAAATCTGGGGATCGGTTTATATGGGAGCTATATATAATTATGGACCGATATGGACCAGTTTTTGCATGGTTGTTAGATACCATATACTAACACCACGTACCAAATTTCAATCGGGTAGGATGAAGTTTGCTCCTCCAAGAGGCTCCGGAGGTCAAATCTGGGGATCGGTTTATATGGGAGCTATATATATTTATGGACCGATATGGACCAATTTTTGCATGGTTGTTAGAGACCGTATACTAACATCAGGTACCAAATTTCAAGCGGATCGGATGAATTTTGCCCCTCCAAGAGGCTCCGGAGGTCAAATCTGGGGATCGGTTTATATGGGGGCTATATATAATTATGGACCGATATGGACCAATTTTTGCATGGTTGTTAGAGACCGTATACTTAGGCCACGTACCAAATTTCAACCGGATCGGATGAATTTTGCTGCTCCGGAAGGCTCCGCAAGCCAAATTTGGGGATAGGTTTATATGGGGGCTATACGTAAACGTGGGCCGATATGGCCCATTTTCAATACCATCCGACCTACATCAATAACAACTACTAGGGCCAAGTTTCAAGTCGATAGCTAGTTTCGTTCGGAAGTTAGCGTGATTTCCACAGACGGACGGATAGCCGGACAGACGGACGGACGGACGGACGGACGGACATTCTTAGATCGACACAGAATTTCACCACGACCCAGAATATATATACTTTATGGGGTCTTAGAGCAATATTTCGATGTGTTACAAACGGAATGACAAAGTTAATATACCCCCATTCTATGGTGGAGGGTATAAAAATAAATAATAATAATAATAATGATAATAATAGTATTCATAGGATTAAACGTTTAATGCAAGAAAATACATGAAATAATATGGTGATAAGTTCACTATCTAATATAAAATGTTATGGCTTTGGCAAAAGATTTAATTGGGATTAACATCTTAGAGGCGATATACTTACACAATGTACAAAATTTCAACCGGTTCGTACGAAATTTGCTCCTCCAAAAAGCTCCGCAAGCAAAATCTGGGGATTGGTTTATATTGGTGCTATATAGAATTATTGTCCAATATGAACCAATTTTTGCATGGTTGTTAAAGACCATATACTAACACCACGTACCAAATTTGAATCGGATCGGATGAAGTTTGCTCCTCCAAGAGACTCCGTAGGCCAAATCTGGAGATCGGTTTATATGGGGGCTATATATAATTATGGACCGATATGGACCAATTTTTGCATGGTTGTCAGAGACCATATATTAACACGACGTACAAATTTCCCGGATCGGACGAAATTTGCTTCTCTAAGAGGCTCCGCAAGCCATATCTGAGGGTCGGTGTATATATGGGGGATATACCCAAAAGTGGGTCGATATGGCCCATTTGCAATACCATCCGACCTACATCAAAAACAACTACTTGTGCCAAGTTTGAAGTCGATAGCTTGTTTCGTTCGGAAGTTGGCGTGACGGACGGACATGCTTAGATCGACTCAGAATTTCACCACGACCCAGAATATATATAATTTATGAAGTCTTGGAGCAATATTTCGATGTGCTACAAACGGAGTGACAAAGTTAATATACCCCCCCATCCTATGGTGGAGGGTATAAAAATAAGTGGTATTTTGACAAAAATGAATTTTTAAAAATGCTTCCTTTTTATTTTTATTTTTATTTTTATTTTTATTTGTTTTTGATATTGAAAGTTAACATACCTTCACAGTGTAGTGGAACAAAGAAAACATAGCTATGAAGAAAGTGTGAAAATATTGTATCACATGGCAAAATATCCATGAAGTAACTCCCCAATATGAAATATATGCTCAATTTCCTCTACGGAGAACAAAATTAAAATTAAAATTTCATTTTAAATTTTGGGGAGTTATTTTATTATGAAATACCTTAATATTTCTTCGACGCTACGAATATGGGCCCATGAAAATTAGCCCCAAAAACTTAATGAAACAGGACCCACAAATCAGATTTTTTTTGCGTGTGGGCCTTAAGACTTTGTCTTAAGTCTAAAGTGGGGTAACTGAGTAGCACGTAATATTTTTTTTTTATAATTTACCCATTAGTTGGGGTTCACCTTAGGTTAGATGTAGTGGCAGCCCGATATTTCAGGCT
Source organism: Haematobia irritans (assembly GCF_050003625.1). NCBI lineage: Eukaryota > Metazoa > Arthropoda > Insecta > Diptera > Muscidae > Haematobia > Haematobia irritans. The sequence goes on from NC_134399.1 coordinate 177,749,370, forward strand.
CACTTAGACTGTTCAGTCCATGCCACAGTGGTGAACTTCTTTCTTATCACTGAATGCTTCTTATAGCCGAGTCCGAACGGCGTTCCACATTGCAGTGAAACCACTTAGATATGCTTTGAAACGCTCAGAAATGTCACCAGCATTAATGAGGTGGGATAATCCACCGCTGAAAAACTTTTTGGTGTTTGGTCGAAACTGGGTTTGAACCCGCGGACCTATGAATGCAAGGCGGCCATGCTAACCATTGCATCATTGCTGAAGGGTTCACCTTCATACGGTCTTTTAATTCAAAAGTGAAAATGAGCCCAAATATTTTATTGGGGGTTCATCTTCATGGCGCTCATAATCATTATGAGGCGTGGCCCCACATTTGTGGTCCTTTCTCATTTGGGTCTTCGGGATCATTTTCATGGGGCCCATTTCAATACCGCCCAATTTTTAACAATAAAACAATTGGCGTTATGAATATTGACTTCAAGAAAATTATCCCCAAAAACCATAAATTAAGAAGGGCCCCCAAAAAATATATGAAAAAGCCCCAAAAGCCTAAATGAAGTAGGACACAACAAATTATATAGAAAAACAAGTACATACGGCCGTAAGTTCGGCCAGGCCGAAGCTTATGTGCCCTCCATCATGGATTGCGTAGAAACTTCTTCTAAACACTGCCATCCACAATCGAATTACTTAAGTTGCGGTAACGCTTGCCGATGGCAAGGTATCTTAAAACCTCCTAACACAATCTTCTAAATTGTATGTAAATCAAAAAAGATCGATCCAATACGTATATAATTCAGTTTGACAAAGTAGACATAAAATTTTGACAAAATTTTCTACAGAAATAACATTTTAACAAAATTTTCTATAGAAATAAAATTTTCACAAAATTTTCTATAGAAATAAAAATTTTGACAAAATTTTCTATAGAAAGAAAATTTTGACAAAAATTTCTACAGAAATAAAATTTTAACAAAATTTTCTATAGAATAAACGCAAGCCAAATCTGGGGATCGGTTTATATGGGGGCTATATATAATTATGGACCGATGTGGACCAATTTTTGCATGGTTGTTAGAAACCATATACCAACACCATGTACCAAATTTCAGCCGGATCGGATGAAATATGCTTCTGGTAGAGGCTCCACAAGCCAAATCTGAGGGTCCCTTTATATTGGGGCTATACGTAAAAGTGGGCCGATATGGCCCATTTTCAATACCATCCGACCTACATCGATAATAACTACTTGTGCCAAGTTTCAAGTCGATAGCTTGTTTCGTTCGGAAGTTAGCGTGATTTCAACAGACGGACGGACGGACGGACATACTCAGATCGACTCAGAATTTCACCACGACCCAGAATATATATACTTTATGGGGTCTTAGAGCAATATTTCGATGTGTTACAAACGGAATGACAAAGTTAATATACCCCCATCCTATGATGGAGGGTATAAAAACAACACCAAATTTTTATGTTTGTGAAGGGAGTAACGTCATTTTAGTCTATGAAAATAAACTCCAATATTTCACATGAAAATTATTCACAATATCCTTTTTGGGATTGTTTTTCGTTTTCAAATGGGACTTTTTTCGCTTTTTTGGGGGTTTGAATATGGAGTCAACTATAAGGACTTTTGCTTCCGAATAACATTGTATTATTTTTTGTATGAACGGCCCGAGGTTTAAAACTCTCCCCTATAAAAAAGAGTCCAAGGTGAACTAAAGCGATTATTTAAATTTTCTTAAAAATTCATATTTTTTCCATCGGTTGACTTAGCAGTCAAAGCTTACAATTATATTTCTAATTTTATTGTATTATTATTTGCATGAATGGCCCGAGGTTTAAGACTTTCTCTTATAAATAGAATTCAATGTGGATTAAAGCTATTCTCAAAATATTCGTACAAAGTAATAAATATTAAATCTTTGTTAAAAATTCATATTTTTCCATCGGTTGGATAAAAATTACAATTATAAAATTATTTATAATTGTATTGTATAATTTACAAACAAAATATAAATAAAAGTTTTATTTTTATTTATATATTTTGTTGGGGCTCATATTCATTATGAAGCGTGGCCCCGTATATATGGCCCAGTGTGGCCATTTAGATTTTGAGGTTTATTTTCCTGGGTCTCATTTTCACACAGCCAAAATAATTTTCCCTATGAATATGAGCCCTACGAAAATGAGTCCCATTTTCATAGCGCCGAAAAAATAATGAAATCACTTCATAAATGTGTTATTAATTTTGTGAAATAAGTCCCTAAAATATTAGGGAGATTTATTTAATTTTTTGGGCTATAACTTCATAAAATATTTTGGGGATTTATTTCGTTATGAAATAAGACTCCAATTTTGGGAACTTTGTGCATTTGTGGTTTTGGGGACTTATTTCATAGAGTCCTTGGCAAATATACCTAGCGGACAAGAAAATGAGCTCTAAAGCCCCCAAAAGTGAGTCATAGTGAATATGAGCCCTATGAAAATGAGTCACATTTTCATAGCGCCGAAAAAATAATGAAATCACTTCATAAATGTGTTATTGTTTTTGTGAAATAAGTCCCCAAAACATTAGGGAGATTTATTTAATTTTTTGGGCTATAACTTCATAAAATATTTTGGGGATTTATTTCGTTATGAAATAAGACTCCAATTTTGGGAAGTTTGTGCATTTGTGGTTTTGGGGACTTATTTCATAGAGCCCATGGCAAATATACCTAGTGGACATTCAAAGTTCAAGGACATGGAACAACAGAGTTGTTGTCAGCAATTAAAATTTAGTTTACTTCTACAGTGTGACTGATATGTATTGTACCAAATAAAATGATCACATATACTTGCCAGAGAGGTCAGCTGAAAATTTACACTTTCGATTGGCCAAGTTCTGGTGGCAAGCGCAGTCGAAGGTAATGTCGTGGGCCACTATAATGGCAGATAATAGTTTCACCGCTAGTATATATCTACCATGGGGCCAAAATAGATGCCGAATATTATTGGGAAAATGTCCTAAAGACAGTATTGAAGCCTTGGGTAAACAAACATTTCTGCAGCAGACCATGAACATTCTAGCAGGACTCCATCGTACTCAGCACGCACCAAACAAGAATGGCTTAAAAAGGAGATTCCTCGCTTCTTTTCTACCGCACAATGGCCATCAAAATCTGCGGATCTAAATAGGAAATATGCAAAAATACAGCTGCACATTTTCGAGCAGTATGTGATGGCTTAGTCGACCATCGGTAGGCCATAATTCGGACCAAAAGTAGCCAATTCGAAGAAATCTAAACTGATTCTAAAATTTGATATTATTTCCAACATTTTTACTCTTGAACTGTTAATTTAAACAAAATATAATGCTTTACTTTACTGAATTACATATCACACAAAAAAATTTCGCGAAAATTTTTCCAATTAAAATTTTAATTGAGTTGAAAAAAATAACAAATTTAATTGATTCAACAAATTTTTTAATTGAAAACCAAAATCAATTGCAAAAGTAATAGTATCAGTTAATTTTTTAATTGGACAAATTCATTTTTTAATTGACTTTCAATTAATTTTTTAATTGATACTATCATTTCTGTGATTGGAGACATTTCAATTAAAAAATTATTTGCATCAATTAATTTCATGATTGAGTTAAATTTTTTTGTGTGCAGATATCCTGTATATGTTAAAGAAAGCATTGCGTCTCATTTACTCCAGAATTTACTGAATGGTAACCTTAATAATATTTCAATATTCTTACAATTTTTATTTCAGTGTGCTAAATTTCCTTCCAAAAGCCAATTTATTTTACATTCATAGAATTTTCAAAAATAATTATTCTCTTTCAACATCCTTTCCTTTCCAGAAAAAATTCTTAAAATAGCACTTAAACCAAAAAATTATTCTTTGAAATTGGTTATAACACCCGTTCCAAAGTTATTAGAAAATATTTTTTGCAGCATACCTGGTTGCTTAACAATATTTTGTTTGAATAGTATCATTTCTGGAAGTTTGGCCGAAACAAAATTATTGATTGTAGTGGGATTACTCACGCACGCATACACCCACAAACACATCTACACAATCTAAAAGGATTTCCGAGAAAAAGTGTCTATGAAATCCTTGTTACAAAAAGATTTTCACCAATGCCAGTAAATACACCTCTTTCGTTTTGTGTGTGCGTGCGTGTGTTGTTTGTGTGGGTTAGTGCGGAACTGCAGTGTATGTCAAATACAGGATATTGAAAAACTTTCTATTTTCTTGCCAATAAAGTATTAACTGGCCAGGGATTATTGATACCAAATATGCCCCTTTTGCATGAGAGTTGATTGGCTAAGGAAGTTTCTCCATTTACCATCACGTTAATAGAGTATTTAGTCCACTAAGACTTTCAAACATCTCCGCAACGCCTTTATACCCTAAAAGAGAAGCAAGGGAAATCTGATATCGGTCAGCGCCTGCATCACTTGTTAGACCTACATTACATTTGAACCACAAAATTCGGCGCATATAGTAAGTAGTACTCTGAAGTACTACTTACTATAAAGAATATCTTAAAGAATCTTACCAGGAATGCACATCTGGCTATAGATTTCTAGAAGGCAAAAAAATCGAATTGGATGATCCTTCCACATGGGGGTTATACTAAAACATGGTCCGTACACACAATATTCAACACACCTGTTTATGGACCTTAAATACCACACTGAAAAAAAAGCATACTCGGTTCCAAAGATTTTGTCTTTACTTTAAAAAATTTGGTATTGATTCCGAGCCAAAGAAGCGGAGAATACAAGTAAGTATACTTTTAAGACACAATTCTCTTTTAAATTTAGGTTTTGTGTACTTGCTTCTAGGAAGCAAATTTTAATTTTTCGCTTTCTCAGCGTTTTTTCTTCATATGCTATCAAATTCCTTTAAAAACGAGTTAACGGCAACTTTATTTACCAAATTAGGACTCGACTTCCAGTAGAAATTATGCTATGTTTGAAGTAAAAAACTTCTTTAAAATAAAGTTTTGAAAAACATGTCCTACATTTGAACGATTTTTTGCTTTGTAGTCAAGATGCAAAAAGACAACAAATTTAAAGACAATTTCATTAAATTTAAAGAATTTTTCTGAATTATTAAAGTCAAGTTGACCTTAGCCTATAAATTTTTTCTTTCATGTTAAGATACCCATTTTTAAGTCAAATCACTTAATTATAAGGACAATATGACTTCATTGAAAAGTTTATCGACTTTTGGACAAGGAAAATAATTTTATTTTAGAGAAATGCGTCTTCTATGCTAAGCAAAATTTGTATTCGTATTTTAAAGACATGAAATCTTTGACCTCACGACAATATTTTGTTCAGTGCACTCAAGATGTCAAATGGGGCCATCGGTCTATATGGGAGCTATACCAAAATATGGACCAATATACAGCGCATCTGTTTGTGGACCTCAAATACCTCTGGTGATTGAGTTTCAAGAAAATTAGCTAAAAATTGCGGTATACACGCAAAAAAAAAGTTTACTTGGATCCAAAAATTTTGACCTTCCCTTAAAGATTTTTGGTATTGATTACGAGCCAATGAAAAATACAGATATATTTTAGGGACCTATCTGGTTTAAAATTTGGGATGAATAAAATTAAAATTAGGAATATATCTACACTGAAAAAACAGTAAATCTACCAGGAAGAAAACTTTGGGTTAATTTTAGAAAATTTTTAATATTTTTAGAAAATTTTTACTAAACAGTATTACATACGCTGGCATCACGCCCGATATCACGAAAATAAGTAGATATTTTTCGACAAATTCAAGAAAAATTATTAGACATAAATAAATTAGTTCACTTGTTGAAGAAAAAAATTGGAGTTCAAAATTGCATGAATGTCTTTAATGACATACGAAGTTCATGATGGACGCATTTCTATTAAAATTTACAAATTGAAAGAAATAATGAACTATTTTGTGAGAAATACTAATTTAAAGGGTGATACGGTCAAAATTTGGTCAATATAAACTAGACGTATTTCTTTCAATTTTGCATTTAAAAAACCTGAACACCCCTCATTTTGAAGGTGTGTGTGTGTGTAGAATGTTGCTCCTATTTTGATTTTGGAATTCACTCTTCAGTTGTCAAAATGCCGTCCAAGCAAGAAGAGCAGCGTATCAAAATTTTGCTCGCGCATCGCGAAAATCCGAGCTACTCGCACGCAAAGCTGGCAAAATCGCTAAAAGTTGCCAAATCAACCGTTACAAATGTAATTAAAGTGTTTGGGGAACGTTTGTCGACAGCCAGGAAGTCTGGATCGGGGTGAAATCGAAAACCGGAAGCCGCTGAGACGACAAAGAGAGTTGCCGGTAGTTTCAAGCGAAACCCTAACCTCTCTCTCCGAGATGCCACAAATAAGCTGGGTGTATCGTCTACAACCGTGCATCGAGCCAAAAAACGAGCCGGACTATTGACTTACAAGAAGGTAGTGACTCCAAATCGCGATGATAAACAAAATACGACGACCAAAGCGCGTTCCGGAGCCTGCACACGACGATGCTGACGAAGTTTGACTGCGTGGTAATGTACGACGAAACCTACGTCAAAGCCGACTACAAGCAGCTTCCGGGACAGGAGTTTTATACGGCAAAAGGAAGGGGAAATGTAGCAGATATTTTCAAGCACATAAAACTGTCAAAGTTCGCAAAGAAATATCTGGTTTGGCAAGCCATCTGTACCTGTGGCTTGAAAAGCAGCATTTTCATAGCTTCCGGGACTGTCAACCAAGAAATTTACGTGAAAGAGTGTTTGAATAAACGTCTGCTGCCTTTCCTGAAGAAACACGGTTGTTCTGTACTGTTTTGGCCGCATTTGGCATCTTGCCATTACGGTAAAAAGGCCATGGAGTGGTACGCCGCCAACAACGTGCAGGTGGTTCAAGGACAAGAACCCTCCCAACACGCCAGAGCTCCGCCCAATTGAGAAATACTGGGCTATTGTCAAGCGGAACCTAAAGAAGACCAAAGAAACTGCTAAGGACGAGCAGCAGTTCAAGGCAAACTGGCTTTCTGCGGCGAAGAAGGTGGACAAGGTGGCTGTACAAAATCTGATGGCAGGCCTGAGGCCCGGCAATTCGGATTTGGAAAAGCGAAAGCTTAACTGAATATTTTTCCTGAATTTTATACTAATTGAACTTGAAAAAGAAATTTAATTTGATTTTTTGAATAAACGATTTCACCGATTTACACCCGTTTTCCCCTGACCAAATTTTGACCGTATCACCCTTTAGTAAATCTTTATGCTTAATTTGTGTATAATTTTTATATCCTGCGTCACACTGTGGAACAGGGTTTTATAAGTTAGTGCATATGTTTGCAACACCCAGAAGGAGACGAGATAGACACATGGTGTCTTTGGCAAAAATGCTCAGGGTGGGCTCCTGAGTCGATATAGCCATGTCCGTCTGTCCGTGACACATTTTTGTAATCAAAGTCTAGGTCGCAGTTTCAGTCCAATCAACTTCAAATTTGGCACAAGGATGTGTTTTGGCTCATAATAGAACCCTATTGATTTTGGAAGAAATCGGTTCAGATTTAGATTTAGCTCCCATATATATATTTCGCCCGATATGGACTTATATGGCCCCAGAAGCCAGAGTTTTACGCTAATTTGTTTAAAATTTTGCACAACAAGAACAATTAGTACTATAGTCAAATGTGCCAAATTTTATTGAAATCGGTTCAGATTTAGATATAGCTCCCATATATATATTGCGCCCGATATGGACTTATATGGCTCCAGAAGCCAGAGTTTTACCCTAATTTGCTTAAAATTTTGCACAAGAAGAACAATTAGTACTATAGTCAAGTGTACCAAACTTTATTGAAATCGGTTCAGATTTAGATATATCCCCATATATTTTTTATTATTTATTTTTATATTTATTTATATATTATAAATATATTATTACATATTTATATTTTTTATTATTTATTTTTAGATATATCCCCATATAAATTATTTACACTCATATGACCACAGAGGCCAATTTTTAACTCCGATTTAGTTGAAATTTAGCACAGGGAGTAGAATTAGTATTGTAGCTATGCGTGCCAAATTTGGTTGAAATCAGTTCAGATTTAGATATATCTCCCATATGTAGCTTTCGCCCGATTTACACTCATATGAACACAGAGGCCAATTTTTTGCTCCGATTTAGTTGAAATTTTGCACAGGGAGTAGAATTAGCACTGTAGCTATGCGTGCCAAATTTGGTTGAAATCGATTCTGAGTTAGATATAGCTCCCATATATATGTTTTTCTGATTTCGACAAAAATGGTCAAAATACCAACATTTTCCTTGTTAAAGCGCCACTGCTTAGTCTAAAAGTTTTAAAAAGTACTCTAATTTTCCTAAACTTCTAATACATATATATTGAGCGATAAATCATAAATAAAGTTTTGCGAAGTTTCCTTAAAATTGCTTCAGATTTAAATGTTTCCCATATTTTTTTTACTAACATTGTGTTCCACCCTAATGCATTAGCCGATTTAAATTTTGAATCTATAGATTTTGTAAAAGTCTATCAAATTCTGTCCAAATCGAGTGATATTTACATGTATGTATTTGGGACAAACCTTTATATATAGCCCTCAACACATTTGACGTATGTGATATGGTATCGAAAATTTAGATCTACAAAGTGGTGCAGGGTATAATATAGTCGGGCCTGTAGACTTTCCTTACTTGTTTCCTATTGCCTTTTTGCACCACCCTGCACCACTTTGTAGATCTAAATTTTCGATACCATATCACATACGTCAAATGTGTTGAGGGCTAAATATAAAGGTTTGTCCCAAATACATACATGTAAATATCACTCGATTTGGACAGAATTTGATAGACTTTTACAAAATCTATAGATTCAAAATTTAAGTTGGCTAATGCACTAGAGTGGAACACAATGTTAGTAAAAAATATGGGAAACATTTAAATCTGAAGCAATTTTAAGGAATTTTCGCAAAAGTTTATTTATGATTTATCGCTCAATATATATGTATTGGAAGTTTAGGAAAATTAGAGTAATTTTTAAAACTTTTAGACTAAGCAGTGGCGCTTTAACAAGGAAAATGTTGGTATTGTAACAATTTTTGTCGAAATCAGAAAAACATATATATGGGAGCTATATCTAAATCTGAACCGATTTCAATCAAATTTGGCACACATGACTATATTACTAATTGTACTCCTAGTGCAAAATTTCAACCAAATTGGGCCAAAACTCTTCTTCTGGGGCCATATAAGTCCATATCGGGCGAAAAATATAAAGGGTGATTTGTTAAGAGCTTGATAACTTTTTAAAAAAAAAAAAACGCATAAAATTTGCAAAATCTCATCGGTTCTTTATTTGAAACGTTAGATTGGTCCATGACATTTACTTTTTGAAGATAATTTCATTTAAATGTTGACCGCGGCTGCGTCTTAGGTGGTCCATTCGGAAAGTCCAATTTTGGGCAACTTTTTCGAGCATTTCGGCCGGAATAGCCCGAATTTCTTCGGAAATGTTGTCTTCCAAAGCTGGAATAGTTGCTGGCTTATTTCTGTAGACTTTAGACTTGACGTAGCCCCACAAAAGATAGTCTAAAGGCGTCAAATCGCATGATCTTGGTGGCCAACTTACCGGTCCATTTCTTGAGATGAATTGTTCTCCGAAGTTTTCCCTCAAAATGGCCATAGAATCGCGAGCTGTGTGGCATGTAGCGCCATCTTGTTGAAACCACATGTCAACCAAGTTCAGTTCTTCCATTTTTGGCAACAAAAAGTTTGTTAGCATCGAACGATAGCGATCGCCATTCACCGTAACGTTGCGTCCAACAGCATCTTTGAAAAAATACGGTCCAATGATTCCACCAGCGTACAAACCACACCAAACAGTGCATTTTTCGGGATGCATGGGCAGTTCTTGAACGGCTTCTGGTTGCTCTTCACTCCAAATGCGGCAATTTTGCTTATTTACGTAGCCATTCAACCAGAAATGAGCCTCATCGCTGAACAAAATTTGTCGATAAAAAAACGGATTTTCTGCCACTTATTTTGGTAATAAAATTCAATGATTTGCAAGCGTTGCTCGTTAGCAAGTCTATTCATGATGAAATGTCAAAGCATACTGAGCATCTTTCTCTTTGACACCATGTCTGAAATCCCACGTGATCTGTCAAATACTAATGCATGAAAATCCTAACCTCAAAAGAATCACCCTTTATATGGAAGCTATATCTAAATCTGAACCGTTTTAATCAAATTTGGCACACTTGACTATACGACTAACGGCCATTTTCATGTAGCACCGTTAGGCAGAAAATAAATTGCAAATATCTTCTCTCCAGTTAACTTTAACTGTAAAATGTTCGTCAGTTAAGTTCCTAACTGGTATATGGAATATATATGCAAGATGACAGCTTCGTCCATAATACGGTTTAAAAGTTGGTTAGTTAACGGAACACTAACGGAGCTTTATGAAAATGGGGGTAAGTGTTATGTTTGTACAAAATTTCAAGGAAATCGGTATAAAACTGTGGCTGCTGGGTCCATATTAGTGCATATCGGGCGAACGATATATATGGGAGCTATATCGAAATCTGAACCGATTTCTTCCAAAATCAATAGGGTTCTATTTGGACCCAAATTAGAAATATGTGCCATATTTGAAGGCGATTGGACTTAAATTGCGACCTAGACTTTGATCCCAAAAATGTGTTCACAGACAGACGGACATGGTTATATCGACTCAGGCACCCACCCTGAGCATTATTGCCAAAGACACCATGTGTCTATCTCGTCTCCTTCTGGGTGTTACAAACATATGCACTAACTTATAATACCCTGTTCCACAGTGTGGCGCAGGGTATAAAAATCAAGAAGAGTACTTGATATGCTACACAAATGTGTAGGGATAGAGAACTTTGTAGTCGAAAGCCCAATGACTCTCATCTGTGAGGTTAAATCTGAATTCAGAAGTAAATTACAATAAAATTCAACTGCAATTATAATATCCACATAGTATTTTTGTCAGTGTATGGTCTAATGTACAAAGATACCTTTGGGCTATAGTGTGGTACAGTGTATAATATAGTGGCTCATCATCACCCTACCCCTCATATTTGTTTTCATTATTTGTTGTTGACTACAAACATTTCAAAAGAAACTCAGCAAATATTCAGATGTCAGTCATCCAATCATAGATATATAAATGCAATGTGTTTGCAACATGGTTAGTTTTCTTTCTTTTTTTTTTGGTTGGTCTACTGGCCACTTACTCATGGTTAGCCAAAATCGTTACATGTATTGGAGGACACCTAGCAGCAATACAAATATGGATATCGAAATGTGGTTTCAGCATTTCCCAACCGTAATAAAACACCAACGGCATTCTCTGTCAACTAACACTGATGGATGACTGTACGTATACGACTATCTGTCATATTGAAAAAAATGCATTTCTTTATGCTGTTGTTATTGTTGGTTTCATCCAAAGGAGTGCAATGAAATGAACATGAGATAAATTCTATGGATATTTCCAAATGTATAGTATGTATATGTATAGGAAGTTATCCAGTTATATACTTCCTTGTAAACGGGGCAATATTTGTTTTCACAGTTGGCAGTTTGTTTTTTTTTTGGTGGATATTGGTCTGGGTTATAGATGGCCGTAAATCGATACAAGGATAGATGAAAGTGTCACTACAAATGGAAGGAAAAAATTTTGTCCAACTTTTTTTTTGGGATGCACATGAATGATTGTGTCAGCATTTTTTTAAAACCTCAACATTTTCAAAAAAAAAAAATGGCCACAAAATGAAAACACATCCCCCAATAAAAAATGGACCTGGACCTAATCAAAGGGGAGTTTTAAACTAAACCTCAAGAGGCCTTTAAATGTTTAGTGGGATTAAAACCATAGATTTATACTTTCACATGAAAGGCTCTAAATCTTCAAGTGAGTAATGAAGTAAACTTTTAGTTAATTTGTGGACCTAAAATACCTCCAGATTTCACTTTCAAGCAAACCGGACAAAAATTACGGTGACTAAAGCTGAGTACTATGTTCAGTTTTCAAGCTGAAAACCAGCTTGTTTTCACGGTTACTTTTTATTAATTAACTAATTTAGTTAGAAATATAAAATTATTTGCAATCCATTCCTTGGATCTTTTCCATCCATTATTTGGCAAGACTCGATCAAAATATAATCGTCTTCATAATCGTCGATCAAAATATAATCATATTTGTATTTTAATTTAGTGTTTTGGTAAAAAACCGCACATAGTACTCACCTTAAGAAGGAAAATCGGCAGATGTGCCCATATGCTAGCTATACCAAACCATGAACCAGTGTAAGTCAAATTCAACACAAACTCTCTATATGGGGGCTATACCAAAACATGGGCTGATACTCACCATTTTGGCACACCTCTTTATGGTCCGAAAATACCTCTAGATTTCCAATTTCAGGCAAATTGGATAAAAACTGCGGATTCTATAAGGCCAATAATTAAAATCGGGTGATCGGTCTATATGGGGGCTATACCAAAACATGGACCGATACTCACAATTTTCGGCACACCTCTTTATGGTCCTAAAATACAAAAGACGAGTTTTTGCAAAATTTCAGCACGATTGTTTCATTATTGTTGTATTACAACAAACAGACAGAGGCATGCTTATATCGTCTTCAACGGGATTCAAGTCCGGGCTCTGTGGACTTGAATCTCGTTTTTATACCCACCACCATAGAATGGTGACGGGGGTATAATAAGTTTGTCATTCCGTTTGTAACACATCGAAATATCGATTTCCGACTATATAAAGTATATATATTCTTGATCAGGGAGAAATTCTAAGACGATATAACGATGTCCGTCTGTCTGTCTGTCTGTTGTAATCACGCTACAGTCTTCAATAATGAAGCAATCGTGCTGAAATTTTGCACAAACTCTTTTGTCTGCAGGCAGGTCAAGTTCGAAGATGGGCTATATCGGTCCAGGTTTTGATATAGTCCCCATATAAACCGACCTTCCGATTTGGGGTCTTGGGCTTATAGAAATCGTAGTTTTTGTCCAATTTACCTGAAATCTAGAGGTATTTTATGACCATAAGGAGGTGTGCCAAAAATGGTGAGTATCGGTCCATGTTTTGGTATAGCCCCCATATAGACCGATCCCCCGATTTTACTTCTTGGGCTTATAGAAACCGCAGTTTTTATTCAATTTACCTGAAATTGGAAATCTAGAGGTATTGTATGACCACAAATACGTGTGCCAAAAATTGTGAGTATCTGTCCATATTTTGGTATAGCCCCCATATAGACCGATCTCCCGATTTTATTTCTTGGGCTTATAGAAACCACAGTTTTTATTCAATTTATCTGAAATTGGGACCATAAATACGTGTGCCAAAAATTGTGAGTATCGGTCCATGTTTTGGTATGGTCCTCATATAAAACGACCTCCCGATTTGGGGTCTTGGGCTTATAGAAACCGTAGTTTTTATCCAATTTGTCTGAAATTGGAAATCTAGAGGTATTTTAGGACCATAAAGAGGTGTGCCGAAAATGGTGAGTATCGGTCCATATTTTGGTATAGCCCCCATATAGACCGATTTCCCGATTTTACTTCTTGGGCTTCTAGAATCCGAAGTTTTTATCCTATTTGCCTGAAATTGGAAATCTAGAGGTATTTTCGGGTCATAAAGAGGTGTGCCGAAAACGGTGAGTATCGGTCCATATTTTAGTATAGCCCCCATAAGAACGATCTCCCGATTTAACTCCTTGGGTTTCTAGAAACCGTAGTTTTTATCTGATTTGCCTGAAATTGTAAATATTCTATTTTTTAGGCTCACAAAAACGTGTATCGGATTAAGTTTTTATCGGTCCATATGGTAATGCCTCCATATAGACCGACTTCACTTCTTGAGGGTGTAGAAGGCGCACTGATCATGAAAATTGCTTGAAACTCAATGTAAAATTTCCAGATTTTACTTCTACAGATTTAAGATTTGAAATCAAGACGTTATTTTATAATTTTCTTGCACACTTACAAGAGATGTTAATGATTCCTCTAAAACTCAAACAAAAATGGTTCTTATGAATTGAGAATCTGATATAAAATTCATAGGTAAAATCTTTAAATTTATCTTCAGGAAGTGTACTGGTTGAACTGCTCTGCTTGATCTGTCCTCAAACCCCCCTGAAATTTCAAAGGAAACCCTAATATTTGATTCATGGTGGTGGGTATTTAAGATTCGGCCCGGCCGAACTTACTGCTGTATATACTTGTTTGATGCATTTTTTTTTGTTTGATCTCAAATACAAAATTTTTGTTTGCCTTTAAAAAAGGCCTTTTTGCATCCCAATCACACGAGGTGATACATCAAATAAATACAGAACATCACACCTACAATACTTGTTGTATGTACTCTCCCCAATTCTTACACACATCAGAGCTGCTATACAATGAAGTTGGCGGATAGCGATAAGTTGTGATAAGGTTTTCGAAAAAAGGGATGAACGAGAGATGAGTGGTTGGTTGTTCGCTTGGTTGAATAAAATGGCCTGATGATAGTCAAAAAAGTCTTAGCCTGTATGTGAGAGTACATATCAAATAATTTAGAGATGGGAGTGCAAGTGTTTTCGCGAGTATTGATTATAGTAATGGATGAGACAAAGAGAGCTAAACTCACAGCAAGAGAATGGGTGAGAGAGCACAAAAATGTTGCCTTGTAAATATTTATGGTACATAAAATTAATGGATTTCCTAGACAAACAAGGCCTGCAGAGATTTTTTGTGACAAAAGTTTTTTTTTGAAAGGGCAGGACGGGGGGAGGGGATGGGTGGATGGTAACATATCTCATTTAAGCAAATGACAAAGCAAAGTTTTCTAGGCATTATACCATTAACTCACATGCTTCACATACACACACATGCATATACATGAAACTTGTGGTGTGGTAGAGTTTATGAGCTTCAAAGAACATTGGTGACAGCTCCTCTCTAAGTAAAGAAAATCTCAACCATTTTACTTTCATTAATTTTTTGTGCCTGCAGACTTAATTCTCTCTTCTTTAGTCGTTGTGTTTTTTTTGTGTTTCCTACTTTCAATGGCCCTCTAAGCGAGTTCTTATTAAACAATACAACGAAGCAGAAAAGTTTGCAATTTATTAAAATATACAACAACATTAGTTCTGTGGTTGTTGTTACTTTTTGGTTTTCCGATGGCGTTGCTAAAGTGCAAATTAGAGCCATTAATTGTTTTACATCATCATTGTCATTGGCATTGTATGCCATGTTGCTCTCCATTTTGGTCCTTTGGTCTAACACGCCTTCCTCCAAATCCGTTGGAGCAACTAATGTTGGTAATTTCCAAAGATGACACTGTACCCGTCCCCCTCCCATCGAAGTGAGTACATTTTTTAAATGTTCATTAAATGGAAAAGCCTTTCAACATTGTTTTTTTGCGTTAAAGGATTTAACCACTCTTCTAGCGAGAATGTTGCCTTAAGCCTATACACGTTGTGGCTACACACCGACATCAGACCACAGGAAGGAAAATTATGTTCGTAATTATGGCGATGATAATAATGATGATGATGATGTTGGTAAAACTGACAAAGCTCATTCACTTAGCCAACGTTTTTCGGTTAGTCGAATAATTTGTGAAACTTTTAAGTTTATGGTAAAAAAAAATTATTTTAATTGGGTTTTTCTACTTCCGCTTGAAAGCAGAAAATGATGGTAAAAGAGAAGATGATGTCCTTTACGCAAGAGCCAAAAAAATTATGACAAAGGTATTGTACTTTAAGCAACAAAACGATTTAGCCTCTGTTGTTATATAAGCCAAACTTGTGGATGAAATCGGAAAGTGTAAAACGGTGATTTCGAAGTGATGGGAAGCAAGGAGTTGTAAACCGAAACAAAATGTCGACTTTTTGATGTTACGATGCACAGTGTTTCGAAAATGGGAAAAAAAATTGCCTGCTTCAATGCTTATTCTAATTGCTATACCCTAAACCACTTAGTAGTCAGGGTATAATAAGTTTGATGTAACAAGAAATGTACAGCGTAGGTGTAAAATCAATTATAGCTCCTACACTGAAAAAAAAGCATGTCCAGTTCCAAAGATTTTGTCTTTGCACTAATGATTTTGGTATTGATTCCGAGCCAAAGAAGCGGAGATTTGAAATAAAGACAAATTTAAGGCACAATTCTCTTTTAAATTTGAGTTTTGCGTACTTGATTATAGGAAACCTATGTTTACTAATTTGGTTGGGGTGTTTTAGGATATGATATAATTGACCCCACCCGGCTTTCTACTTTACTCATTTGTTTTTAATATTTTATGATACCTAATTTCAAAAATAAAATTCATTCAAATTTGATTATTTGAAATTTAGTTTAATTATCGAAAAAAAAATTTTTTTTAGTAATTACGTTGAGTAAAATAATTTTTGCAAATTTCGTAATTTTTCAATTCAAAAAAGAGGAACATATATTTCAATTTTTTTTCTTTCTCGCAGTACAGTGTGACTGATATGTATTGTAAATATCACATTAATTTACTTACAATTTGCCACTCTTCTACTTCAATAGATTTTTTTACATGTTTTTCAATCCATAAAGTATATATATTCTGGGTCGTGATGAAATTCTGAGTCAATCCGTCCGTCCATCCGTCTGTTGAAATCACGCTAACATCCGAACGAAAGAAGCTATCGACTTGAAACTTGGCACAAGTAGTTGTTATTGATGTAAGTCGAATGGTATTGCAAACGGCCCATATCGGTCCACTATTACGTATAGCCCCCATATAAACGGACCTCCAAATTTGGGTTGCGATTGCTCTAAGAGAAGCAAATTTCATCCGATCCGGCTGAAATTTGGTACATGGTGTTAGTATATGGTCTCTAACAACCATGCAAAAATTGATCCACATCGTTCCATAATTATATATAGGCTCCATATAAACCGATCCCCCGATTTGGCTTGCGTAGCCTCTAAGAGAAGCAAATTTCATCCGATCCGGCTGAAATTTGGTACATGGTGTTAGTATATGGTCTCTATTGGGAGCCACCGTGGTGCAATGGTTAGCATGCCCGCCTTGCATACACAAGGTCGTGGGTTCGATTCCTACTACGACCGAACACCAAAAAGTTTTTCAGCGGTGGATTATCCCACCTCAGTAATGCAGGTGACATTTCTGAGGGTTTCAAAGCTTCTCTAATTGGTTTCACTGGAATGTGGAACGCCGTTCGGACTCGGCTATAAAAAGGAGGTCCCTTGTCATTGAGCTTAACATGGAATCGGGCAGCACTCAGTGATAAGAGAGAAGTTCACCACTGTGGTATCACAATGGACTGAATAGTCTAAGTGAGCCTGATACATCGGGCTGCCACATAACCTAACCTAACCTAACCTAACCTATATGGTCTCTAACAACCATGCAAAAATTGGTCCACATCGGTCCATAATTATATATAATTATATCATCCGATCCGGCTGAAATTTGGTATATGGTGTTAGTATATGGTCTCTAATGACCATGAAAAATTGGCCGAAATCGGTCAATAATCATATATAGGCCCCATATAAACCGATCCCCAGGTTTGATCTCCGGAACCCCTTGGAAGAGCAAAATTCATCCGATTCGGTTGAAATTTGGTACGTGATGTTAGTATATATTATCCACACTGAAAAAAAGCATGCCCGGTTCCAAAGGTTTTGTCTTTACTTTAACAATTTTGGTATTGATTCCGAGCCAAAGAAGCGGAGAATACAAGTAAGGATACTTTTAAGACACAATTCTCGTTTAAATTTGGGTTTTGTGTACTTGCTTCTAGGAAGCAAATTTTAATTTTTCGTTTTTTCAGCATTTTTTCTTCATATGCTATCAGAGTCCTTTAAAAACGAGTTAACGACAACTTTATTTTCTAAATTAAGACTCGACTTCCAGTAGAAATTATGCTATGTTTCAAGTAAAAACGTCTTTAAGATAAAATGTGGAAAATCATGTCCTATTTTTGAATGATTTTTTGCTGTGTAGTCAAGATGCAAAAAGACAACAAACTTAAAGACAATTTCATTAATTTGAAAGAATTTTTATGAATTATTAAAGTCAAGTTGACCTTACCCCTAAATTTTTTCTTTCATTTTATGATACCCACTTTTAAGTCAAATCGCTTAATTATAAGGACAATACGAATTCATTGAAAAGTTTCTCGACTTTTGGACAAGGAAAAAACTTTATATTAGTGAAATACGTCTTCTAAGCTAAGCAAAATTTGCATTCGCATTTTAAGGACATGAAATCTTTGGCCTCACGACAATATTTTTTTCAGTGCACCAACCATGCAGGAATTGGTTCATATCAGTCCATAAACATATGTAGCCCCCATATAAACCGATCCCAAGATTTGGTTTTGGAGCCTCTTGGAGGAGTAAATTTCATCCGAGTCAGTTGAAATTTGGTACATTGTGCTAGTATATGGCCGTTAACAACCATGCCTAACTAGGTTCATATCGGTCTATCACAATCACACAAAAATTGGTCCATATCAAGTTCATAATTCTATATAGCCCCCCTATAAGCGACCACCATATTTCAATTCTGGCTCTCTACGTACGGTGCAAAAGTGCATGTCGATTCGTAATTATTTGTAGACTTACCTACACATACCTTTTTTGTCTAATATATACCACGTATGGACTAACTCACAATTTAGAAAACGATGTTACGAAGTTTTAATATACCACAACCCAAGTGAATGACAGTCCTTCGTAGAAGTTTCTACCCCATGCAAATCCATGGTGGAGGGTACATAAGATTCGGCCTGGCCGAACTTACGGTCGTATATACTTGTTTGTTACTTCGTTCTTTAATTCGTTTTTTACTGTTGGCAATAGTAAATTGTTTTATTTGAAATGTAAAATTTTTCGATTATCTTTCCAATGAATAGTTAAACAACAATTTATTTTTAATTTCCTTTACTATATTTGTTGACGGCAGTCATTCGCGTTTGTTTTTATAGCTGACGGGTATTAAGGAGGAGATGGAATGTTTTGCTTATCCTTTAGAGAAAGGTCTTAAGTTTCAATGTTAAGTTTGTGATGCCGCTGCGATGTGGTTCTGCTTTAGAAACTTTAATGGTTGAAGTGTTTCCACTAAACCACCACTAAATAGGAGATTTTTATCGTTTTGCTAGTCATATCAAAAGAGTTTGGTGATTTGGTTTTATTTTTTTTGCTTGAAATAAGGGAACAATAAAATTAAATGAATGGAAAATGAAATTTCAGCTTAGGGATCATTTGGGTGTGCTTCCAGGTCTATGTTTTGAATTAAGTATTGTGGTAAATTGTTGCTAAATCACTTCAATAAAAAGCTTTTTTAAGTCCTCCATCTTACGCTGAGAAAAAACATGGTTTGTTCCAAAGATTTTGTATTTACACTAATGATTTTGGTATTGATTATTTAAATATGCTAAATCGCTTCTAGAAAAATAGCGAATTTTTTTAGGTGTGCCTAAAATGTGGTGTATTGGTCAAGGCCGTATTCAGGGGGGGGGTGAGGGGGATCAAACCCCCCCCCCCGAAATGAATGAATATTTTTATATAAATAAATATATATTTTTAGCTGCATAGAAAAATCTTATCGAAGATGTTGAAAAAAAGCTGGAGGTTTTATTTTGAAAAACGCTTACCTATAAAACTTGCACAAATCATAGAATACTAGTTGAAAAGCCCGTCAAACGACGGTCGAAAAAACAAATTGTTTTTGTTCTCGCACCACAAATTTCATTTTTGGAAAATGTCTTTCTGTGTTTGTTGTTCTTTTTGTAAACATGACTCGCTTTGTTTGGCCATAGCAACAACAACGAAACAGCCAAACACACATGTGTAAATGAAATGGCGCAAAACCTGCGAAAAGAACCTGCCTAATTCAGCGATGGAAGCACTTGGAGAGTGCAATAAAGATATATTTCCAAACGTGCATATTCTTTTAAAAATTTTGGTCACTTTGCCAGTTACTCAGGGATGGAAAATACAATTTTTAAGAAAGTACAAAAAAGGTATTTTTTGAGCGGAAAGATACTTTTTACTAAATTTCAACAAAAATTTCACTGGAAAATTATTGTCAAGAGACTAAATTTTAAAGAAAATAAAATTTTGACAAAATTTTCTATATAAATAGAATTTTGCAAACATTTTCTATAGAAATAAAATTTTGCAAAAAAAAAATCTGTAGAAAAAAAATGTTGCAAAATTTTTTCTATAGAAATAAAATTTTGCAAAAATTACCTATAGAAATAAAATTTGTACAAAATTTTCAATTGAAATAAATTTTTGACAAAATTTTCTATAAAAATAAAATTTTGCAAAAATTCTATATAGAAATAAAATTTTGACAACATTTTCTACCGAAATAAAAAATCGATAATATAGAATCACATTCTTTTTTCGACTAAAACATTCTTGAAGTTCAATAAAATCCTGTTTTTGACTATGTCTTTTACAAAATCAAGATTTTCTTCCCACATGAACATGTCTGGTTTGCCATATTTGTAAAAGACTATTAGCAAATAAGGTTGATAAAGACTTTCTCAAAATATTAAAATATTTTGTCAAAGCTATTGTACCATAAATCTGATATCGACTCAAAAATGTCTACACAAAAGGTACTAAATCATTCGCGGGGGTACTACGGTACTGACCGGGGTGAAAAAGTATTGAAAAATGTACTATAGTACTGCATTTTCCATCCCTGCAGTTACTACGTACTCATCCGAACTTTCATTTTCAACAATGAAGAGATTAAAGACGTATCTTAGAAATTCGACTAGCGAGAGTAGACTCAATGGATTGGCATTAATTTCGGTTCATCGCCGAATAAATGTGCCGACTGAAGAAGTAATTGATTTATTTGCTGCCCAAAAAGCCCGTCGGCTCAATTTAATATTATAAAAATATTGTATACATACCTATGCATAAATAAAATTTTCTACACATGAGATTATATGAATATTTTTTTTTTTTTAAGTTGAACCCCCCCGAATTAAAATCCTGGCTACGGCCTTGGTATTGGTCCATGTTTTGATATAGCCCCCATATAGACCGATCTCCCGATTTTACTTCTTGGGCTTCTAGAATCCGTAGTTTTAATTCAATTTACCAGAAATTGGAAATCTAGAGCTACTCTGGGACCCTAAAGACGTGTGCCGAAAATAATGAGTACCGGTCCATGTTTTGATATAGCCCCCATATAGACCGATCTCCCGATTTTACTTCTTGGGCTTCTAGAATCCGTTGTTTTTACCCAATTTGCCTGAAATTGGAAATCTAGAGGTATTCTAGAAAAATATAGAGATGCGCTGAAAATGGTGATTATCGGACCATGTTTTGATATAGCCCCCATATAAACCCGGTTTTACTTCTTGGGCTTCTAGAATCCGTAATTTTTACCCAATTTGCCTCAAATCGGAAATCTAGAGGTATTCTGGGACCTTAAGGAGGTGTGCCGAAAATAATGAGTACCGGTCCATGTTTTGATATAGCCCCCATATAGACCGATCTCCCGATTTTACTTCTTGGGCTTCAAGAATCCGTTGTTTTTACCCAATTTGCCTGAAATTGGAAATCTAGAGGTATTCTAGAAAAATATAGAAATGCGCCGAAAATGGTGATTATCGGACCATGTTTTGATAAAGCCCCCATATAAATCGATCTCCCGATTTTACTTCTTGGGCTTCTAGAATCCGTAGTTTTTATCAAATTTGCCTGAAATTGGAAATGTAGTTGAGTATCGGTACAGTTTTTGATATAGCCCCCTTATAAACCGGCCCTCCGATTTGGGTTCTAGGTTCTAGAACTACAATTAAATGTGCTGAATACTGTGTGTATCCTTCCATGTTTTGGTTAGCCCCCATTACACCAAACTCCCGATTTAACTCCTCGGGTTTCTAGAAATTGTAGTTTTTTTTTTTCAATTTGCCACAAATTGAAAATATACTGGAATTCTAGACCCATACCAAAGTGTATATGATTTGATTTTATCGGTCCATTTGGTAAGGCCTCCATATAGACCGATTTCACTTATTGAGGGCTTAGAAGGCGCACTGATCATGAAAATTGCTTGAAACTGAATGTAAATTTTCCAGATTTTTCTTCTCGTAGTCATTTACATAATTGGGATGAAAATCCCCACATTATAGATTTCCAATCAAGGCGTTATTTTATCATTTTCTTTCACTTACAAGAGATGTTCATGATTCCTCTTAAACTCAAATAAAAAATAGTTCTTATAAATTCAGAATCTGACGTACTCGTCATGGGTAAAATCTTTACATTTATTTGTGGGAAGCGTACTGGTTGAACTGATCTGCTTGGAAAATATCTGTCATCAAACCCCCACTGAAATTTTCAAAAGAAACTGTAATATTTGATTCAAGGTAGTGGGTATTTAAGATTCGGCCCGGCCGAACTTACTACTGTATATACTTGTGTTTTGAAAATCGGGCGCTGCATATATATGGGAACTATATATATATATTTGAACCGATTTGCATGATTTGTTTCACATATAGTAAGTACTATAAAAGATGAGAGTACGCCGCATTTGAAAGATCATTTGATAAATAAGCGGTTTATGGCCACATTTGGGAATATCGGGCGATACAGATATATGGGAGCTTTAGCTATAGCTCTGAACCGATTTCGATGATTTTTTTGCGAATATAGTAAGTACTACAGAAAATTAGATTCGTCCAACTTTGAGGAAGATCGATGAATAAATAAGAGACTTATGGACAAATTTGGAAAAATCGGGCGATACATATATATGGGAGCTTTATCTAAATCTGAACCGATTTCGATGAAATTTTGCACACTTAAAGGGTGGTAAATTATATTACATTGCGATAAATTTGGCGCTAATCGCACCCTCACAAAAAATCGCTTCTGTAACATATACTCCCAAACATATTTTGCTTCAAGCAAATACATTTTTGGGTATTGCCCAAACACTTATATGTTTGATCTCTTCCAATATATAATATGTTTGAAAGCATATTGGTCTAAACAATATATGTTTGGGTAGTCTAAGTTCCAAACATTTTGTATTTTTGCATCCAAATTCAATAATGTTGTCTTCCAAAAAACAATATGTTATTATGTGAACATATAATATGTTTGGAAGCATTTTGCACCCAAAAATATTATATGCTTAAAAAAATCTCCCAAACAATATTGTGCTCAAAATTTTATTTATTTATTTATATATTTACAATCATAATGAATTATGAAAATAAACGGTAATATAGGTGCTAACAATATAAGTTTTCGACCTGAATGCTTAAAATTTTGTTTCTGCCTAATTGTATATTCCCCCACATCTTTCTCACTTCCACGAGATTTTTTAGTTCTTAGCACCTTTTTCTGTAATACAAACATTGTAGAAGAAATTATTCAATTTTATGATTTTTTTTTATTTTAATTTTACTTTTTGCCGGACGGGGATTCGAACAGCGGACCACACAGTTTGTAAGGATCAAAGAAGTAGCTGATCAATTGCCCAAGGAAAAATAAAATGTTAATTTTGTAATAACAAGCAACAACCACCAACTTAATTCAATATCGCTCCCTGTTAAATAGCGCTCCAAGCTACTAAACGCATATATGTTTATAGGCTATTTCTAAATTAATATATGTTTGCATCCAAGCATATTATATTTACAAACATTTTATGTCCCAAACATAATATGTTCTAACATATTAACATATATGTCCCAAACATGTTATGCTAGTTTATGAACATTATATGCTTGCACTCAAAAATATTGTGTTTAAAAATTTGTGTTCCAAACATATAATGTTTATAGCCAAACATATGAAAAACAGTCTTTTTCATCCGTGCGGTTAGTAAATGAGCGCAATCTGACTTCACTTATCGAAATCGCGCCATACATATATATTGGAGCTATATCTAAATTTGATGAAATTTTTCCAAATTCCAATCCAAATGAATCAATTAAAAATTACTTGAAATTTTCAAATTAAATCAATTAATTTTTAACCAAATAGTTTTTTATGCCCAATGAAAACTTTGATTTATACTATCATTTCCGAAACTTCAATTACATAATTAATTGGATCAATTAATTTCGCGATTGAATCAGAAAAAAATTTTTTTGTGTACAAGTATTTGATTGTAAAGTAGCACTTTCTATGCAATCCAGGTTGGAGGGAACATAAGATTCCGCATGTCCGAACTTACGGCTGTATATACTAGTTTCAAATCTAGAGATGTCACCTAATTTAAAGATGATTTCTTTGTATCAAAAATGGTTTTAAGGAAAATTTTCCTTAATTCAAAGATATACGACTTTAACGGAGGGACGCAAATTTTCAAAAAAATTTCATTTTTTTTGAAGCAAGGTTTATAAACTTTCTTTTAATTAAAATTTCAAAAATTTTAATAAAATTTGTTCTTAATATGGTGCAAATTGGGTACCCTAGTTTTATTTGTATCTTTCATATTAAGTCAATACACTAAAAAAAAATGCGATCCATATATGGCACTAAAGCCAATGGAATTATTATATTTTGAGAACGTTTCCTTGACTTTATTAATTTTTTTTGGATATTTTAGTTAAAATAACTTAAAATGGAGAAAATTATACACAAAAAAAATTCACGAAAATGTATCCAATTAAAATTTTAATTGAGTTTGAAAAAATATTCAATTAAAAATTTAATTGATTTAACAAATTTTTTAATTGAAACAAAAATTAATAGTATCAATTAATTTTTTAATTGACCTTCAATTAATTTTTTAATTTACCTTCAATTAATTTTTTAATTGATACTATCATTTCTGTGATTGAAGACATTTGAATTAAAAAATTAATTGAATTAATTGAATCAATTAATTTCTTGATTGAATCAGATTTTTTTTTTGTTGTGTGTATACAAATGAAGCATAGAAATAGTTCCGAATTTCTAAATTCTTTTTTAAATTCTACCAATAATGCTACCATCTTATAATTCGTATAGCACTAAAGACAATTTTGAACTCTAATTTCCCCCCTCAAACTACGAAATTTTCTTTAACAATTTTCTATTTTCTTTTAAGAAATCGGCTGGACATCTGCATTTATAATTAAGTATAATTAGTTAAAATTTTCTAAAATTAACTTAATTTTTTTAAAATGGGCCAACATTTTTCTTTCTGCTATTGAAGTTTATTTTTTTCAATGAGAATAAAACCTGTACCGATTAGACCACAGATTTGTTGCATTTCTATTTCTTTAGATTTTCAATTAATTTTAAAACATCCCAAAAAGCACAATTAATTCTACTCCATACCAGATTTTAGAATGTTTTGATTTGATTTATTGCTTGCATGAAATAACTTTAAATTTTTGGCAAATCATTCTCTCAAAATCTGAAGATGGCATCCAGTTGAGTTTATTTAAAGTTTACCAATAGTTTTTGTTTTAGATTTACAAAAAAAAATAAACATTTTCAATTCATCACTGGCCATATACTTTATACCAGACCAATGTTTAATTTTTCAAACGATGATGATGATGATTTACCATCATCTCAGTATAGGTAAGTAGAACAGATAAATGCATAAGAATATATCCTTGAAACAAATGCAAACAAACACACAGACACACACACTCTCTCTCTCACTCTATCCACACAAATTCACACATTCATGTAAACACTTTTCCATTATGACCCCCCAACTAAGAAGCATATGGTGAAAAGGATTCCCTAGTGATTCGAGTTAAATTTGATAGTGTGATGACCAACCAGCATCATCATGAAAATTGAATTTTACTTTGGTTTTGTATTTTATTTCATTTCCGCAACTGACAAAATCGAATTAAATAAGACTCTGGTATGCTAGTATCCCAACCCATGTACTAAGCAGCTAAAGACAAACTCAACTCACAAACCACAAACAAATCCTTGGAAATGTCATTAAAATTGATAAGGATATACGACTGTATAATATTCAGGTTACGAAAACATGAAGAAGTAGAAGAAGAAGACGAAACAAAAAGGACATTGGGTCAAAGAAATATTTGTACTCGGTGGCTTGCTCCTAACGAGTAGTTGTTAGACCATTTGAGCAATGCTGATTTAGATTGAAAACGATTAAATTCTTTAATGCATTGATTTGCTCAGAGAGACAGCGAGCAAGAGAGAGAGACCATTAAATGAATATCCCCATGGCAATTTATACCCATTTCAAAATCCATGCTTAGCCATTAGAAAACGTTGTCTTATTTGATGTGATTTGATGACTATATCGATGTACATGTCCATCTCAGATGGATTTCAATTAATATTCAAGTCTTACAAGCATTAGTAAGTGAATAGCCTTAGCTCACATGGTATATGGGATATATCACGATAGAGAAACCGATAGACTATCTTGAAACAGATTTAAATTAAATCAATTAATACATTTGAAATACGTATTGACCTTTCCTTGAAGACTTGGGTATTAATTCCAAGACAAAGATTGGACTTTTTTTAAAATAAGCAGATTTTTTAGGAAGCCTTCTAGGCATACATCCATGCTCTATAAAATTGAAATATAGATGCGAGAGTTACATTTTATATTATCGAGATTAGAAAACAAATACATATATTAATCATCAAAATGGGGAATCCATTTAAAAACAAGAATATACGGCCGTAAGTTCGGCCAGGCCAGATCTTATGTACCCTCCACCATGGATTGCGTAGAAACTTCTACGAAAGACTGTCATCCACAATCGAATTACTTGGGTTGTGGTAATAATTACCGATGGCAAGGTATCTTAAAACTTCTTAACTTCGTTTTCTAAATTGTGAGTTGGTCCATACGTGGTATATATTAGAGAAAAAAGTTATGTATAGGTAAGTCTACAAATAATTACGAATCGATATGGACTTTTGCACGGTACGTGGAGAGCCAGAATTGAAATAGGGGGTCGCTTATATGGGGGCTACAATTATGAACTTGATATGGACCAATTTTTGTGTGATTGGGGATCGATTTTTCTGAGGGCTATATATAACTATAGACAGATATGGACCTAGTTTGGCATGGTTGTTAACCGCCATATACTAGCACAATGTACCAAATTTCAACTGACTCGGATTAAATTTGCTCCTCCAAGAGGCTCCAAAACCAAATATCGGGATCAGTTTATATGGGGGCTATATATGATTATGGACTGATATGGACCACTTTTGGCATGGTTGTTAAATATCATATACTAACACCACGTAGCAAACTTCAACCAGATCGGATGAATTTTGCTTCTCCAAGAGGCTCCAAAACCAAATTTCGGGATGGGTTTATATGGGGCTATATAAACTAACATCACGTACCAAATTTCAAACGAATCGGATGAATTTTGCTCTTCCAAGGGGCTTCGGAGGTCAAATCTGGGGATCGGTTTATATGGGGGCTATATATAATTATGGACCGATTTCGACCAAATTTTGCATGGGTGTTTGATGCCATATATTAACACTACGTACCAAATTTGGACTGAATCAGATGAATTTTGGTCTTTCAAGAGGCTCCGGAGGTCAAATCTGGGGATCGGTTTATATGGGGGCTATATATAATTATGGACTGATATGGACCAATTTTTGCATGGTTAGGTTAGGTGGCAGCCCGATGTATCAGGCTCACTTAGACTATTGAGTCCATTGTGATACCACATTGGTGAATTTCTCTCTTATCACTGAGTTCTGCCCGATTCCATGTTAAGCTCAATGACAAGAGACTTCCTTTTTATAGCCGAGTCCGAACGGCATTCCACATTGCAGTGAAACCACTTACATTGGACCACGGTGGCTTAATTTTTGCATGGTATTAGAGACCATATACTAACACCATATACCAAATTTCAGCCGGATCGGATGAAATTTGCTTCTCTTAGAGGTTCCGCAAGCCAAATCGGAGGATCGGTTTATATGGGGGCTATATATAATTATGGACCGATGTGGACCAATTTTTGCATAGCTGTGAGAGACTATATACTTACACCATGTACCAAATTTCAGCCGGATCGGATGAAATTTGCTTCTCTTAGAGCAATCGCAAACCAAATTTGGGGGTCCGTTTATATGGGGGCTATACGTAAAAGTGGACCGATATGGCCCATTTGCAATACCATTCGACCTACATCAATAACAACTACTTGCGCCAAGTTTCAAGTCGATAGCTTGTTTCGGTCGGAAGTTAGCGTGATTTCAACCGACGGATGGACATGCTCAGATCGACTCAGAATTTCACCACGACCCAGAATATATATACTTTATGGTAATTATTTTTTTGTATTTCTGAAACTGCACGTGGTACATGGAGTACTCTATGAGGTTTTGTTCTCGCAACATACTCGACGTGATCACTCTGAGTACACTTCAATAAGAGAGAAAGAGAAATATGTGATTGTTGGCAGTGAAGACATCAGAGTAGCAACAAGAAGTTACTCGTGGCCAGGGCTGCCAATTTTGCCGATTTATCGGCATTTTGACGATTTTTGACTCAAAAAATAGCAGTTTCCGCTTTTTGCCTCGAAAATGTCTATATTTACTCCGTTCAAAAATTTGGGAAAATCGAGCGAATTCGAAATCTTAACCGATTTTGATTAAATTTTGCTTACTTTAAGGGCACTTACCTTGTATTAAATTTGAAGACGACCGGTTAGTAAATAGGCTCAATACGACCCCATTTGTTGAAATCGGGCGATGCATATATATATAATAATTTCGATCGGAATCCTGCGAACAATACATAGACAGACCGACCGATGAACGGACGAATACGAATAAATCGACTCAGGAGGTGATTCTGAGCCGATCAGTATGTTTTATGCAGTCTAAAGTAAAACAAAAGTTATTATTACCTAAACACTATGTGGATTAGGATATAAAATCTGGATGAATTTATTGTTTTTTATGTTTGGAAGTTGAAATTTAGAATATGCTTTTCGGCTTTGACATACTCAGAATGCTTCCACTACGCATGTACTAATTATAGTAGAATTGTGTGGTTTTATATGAAACGAATACATTAGTTTTGTTTTTAACCAAACCATATGTTTTATTTAAATATTAATCAAATTCCCGATTTTGCGACGATTTTTATAATACAAGTGCCGATTATGACGATTTTTTCGGGAAAAAGTGACGATTTTTCTTAAAATTTTATTGGCAGCCCTGCTCCTGGCTTTTGGTGTTCATCAAAATGTGCACCAATTGTTTTGCGACTCTCTCAAATAGATGTACTCATGTAGCAAGCACACGTGTACTCTGCATTTACAAATGGAATTGTGCAGACCTCTAGTATACACTTGATTTCATTTTGCTTTTACAAAAAAATAGGTAACGCAAATTTCACAGATTTTTGTCCTCAATTTAAAGAAAGAAATTCTTAAATTCATGATTATATACTTTATTTTAATTAAAATTTCTTTATTTTTAGAGAAATGTGTCCTTAATTTTGTGTAATTGGCGTATGCTAAAGTTTTACTTGCATAATCTTTCATATTAGATCAATATTTTTTCAGTGTAGACGCACTGAATTAATTTTATGAAGAGCTACAAATCTCTCTAGAATATTTCATATCACAAAGACATTATTATTAGTCCATAAGAAATTCGAATTAGCTTATAGGCCACAGCAAAGCTGGCCAAGTTACTTTATGGAACTCATATTCGATTTTCATTTGAACCATGTAATGCTCCATATTCTCAAGTACAATGACATATTTGTCTTATGCGTTAATTATTGCTTCTCTTGGTTGTCAAATGTTTAGAAGATTTACGAAAATGATATAATATTGTGGTTAGATTTTGTATCGCTTCAATGGTATGGTATGGTATGGTATAATGCATTTGCAATAAATCATTTAATTGAATTTTAATAAACAATACAAAAATCACATTACAAAAGCAATCAATTTTAAGTGGTAATTATACGAATCATAAGTACTCGTACACAGATCCCACTAACGCATGTACATTTCATCCATTAATAATTGTCTCTGCACGCGTGTGCGTGTATATGTTTGTGGGGCCATATAAGCAAAGAGTTTATTGGGGTGGTTAATATGGTATTTGTGATAGTTAGTATTAATGTTTATTAGCAAAAATATTTTTGAAACATTTTCCTATAGCTTTTAAAAAAAGCACCCTTTATATGAATATCGAAAAAAACACTTAGATAAATATAAAAATTTTAAAAACAAATATTTTAAATCCACTCTAATACTCAAACAAAAATACATTGTATTACTTTTATTTACACATAGCCATGTGCCTTTCGGCAATGTCATAGAAAGTATGGATTTAAAAAAAAAAACGCAAAATAATTGGAAACTCAATAGCTGAAAATCCATATTGACAAATGGTCTTATTCCAGACACATAGCACAAATGACAAACGGTGACAGTAGTATTCATTCGTTTAGTTTAAAATTTATACCGAGAATAGACATATGGAGAATTTTTTTTATCAGTTCAACAACAAAAAATATATCAAGTAAATAATCAAAAACAAATAGACATACATTTATTCTCGTATATAGGTAACTGAACAAACTTGGAGTAATTTCTAAAATGGACTGTATGTTAATGATTTGGTAAACTCCCAGAGTTGTTAATATCAGCCAATATCAGTGAACCCAAGAAATATAAAAAAACAGAAACAAAGACAGAATTCAGTATTAACCAGAAGTCAGATTTATTGCTGCTGCGATCAATAGGCTTCTTACCGTCTTCGATGAAGATGTACAAGTGAGTTTTAAAGGGTTCGCGCGCAGGCGTTATAAAATTGAGTGAAGTTATTTACATTGGAATATTAATTCAAATATGGTGACTATCTATATCTCTTGAGTAAAAGCAATTATCGATAGTTGGTAAGAATAGATGGTTGCCATATGGAAACAATTCAAATTCAAAGAATATTCAAGTTATTCTAAGGGAAATTCATAATAGATAATAGAAAAGATAATTCATAATATTTTACTTCATAATTCATTAAATAATTCATTAAACATTTTAAAAGGAAATATTTGTTTGTGGAACGGAGTTCAACATTCCGCCCCCTTTGCAGGATTGCAATTCAACGACGACAAGCACCTGAGATGACCCAACCGAATATGGAACTTTGTGCTATTGGCATTGATGACGTTGTCTGTATTAGGCCGGCCAGAAGAATTTTCGAAAGTTGGTCGTTTCCAATTATAACTTCGATGTTCACAGGGTTGTAAAAATGAGGGTCTGCTAAATCCAAATGTCCATATACAGATTGAAATTGTTTGTCCTCCGTAGTTTCTGGAAGAGTCACATTAAGTCGTCGTTGTACTACTCCGGTTATTTGAATTTTGGCCGACGAGTCATAAAATGATTGCAGGCTTAGAGTGCAATATTCGTCTCCGTTCAAACGAGTGGTTTGCAGATTGTAGCGTTGCACCAGCGATTCAAGAATATAAGTTCGCAAGCCAGCCGAGTTAAACATCAATCTTGTTTTACCAGGACCGTCCGGAGAAAGAAGTCGTGCCAAAGCAGTGGGAAGGAACACATGTATCTTTGTCCTTTGACTCAGACGTTCGTGTACAAGAGGTGGGGATCGCTGTGAGTGAGTTAGTTGACGGCGTGGCTTCTTTTGATGCTTGGAAGATGATCTTCTTGAGTTTCTGCGATTGATTTCCTTACGTCGGCTTTGAGAATTACGGTGAGAGTTAGAAGATGATGATTGCTGAGTGTGTCGAACTTGTTTGTGGTCGTCAATGTGTAACATTGTGTGGTGGTTGTGGTTGCAAACCATGCATGTTTTGCGGGAGCGACACCAATCACGTGTGTGGGACGAGCACAAGCATTTATAGCAAAAACGTTTCTCCTTAACTTCTTGTCTGCGTTTGTGTACATCCATATTATAAAATGCTGGACAGTCTTTCAATGTGTGCCACTTGTAGCAGATGCGACACTTTGGTGTAGATGTATGGCTAAAATACGTAAGACTTATTTAATGTGTGAACGGATAGAACTAAAACTAAGCAGGCAGTATACACAGTTTAACTAGTGGGCGGACTACAGTACCATTTTTTGTTCGAATTTCCGCAACACGAATTTTAGAATCAGTACCAGAAAAAACTTTTATCACTCTACCTAGACACCATTCAGTAGGTGGAAGATTATCTTCTTTCACAATAACAAAGTCATTTTCTTTCAGATTTTTCTGCACGGTCTTCCATTTGTATCGTCTTTGCAATTCAAGAAGATATTCTGATTTCCAACGTTTCGCAAATTGCATTTGCAAAGTTTTTAGACGTTGCCAGCGATTTAAAAGATTCAAATTGTCAGAATATTCTTCAGGTACTGCTATTAGAGCAGATCCTCGCAATAAATGACCAGGTGTAAGGGGGTTCAGTTCAAATGGATCCTCACTCATAGGTGAAAGAGGTCGAGAATTCAAGATGCTCTCAATGCGAACAAGTAATGTGGAGAATTCTTCGAAAGTAAATTTCAAATTGGAAGCTACTTTCCGCAAATGACTCTTCATGCTCTTCACTGCCGACTCCCACAATCCTCCCATGTGTGGTGCGTGCGGTGGAATGAAGTGCCAAGAAAACCCATGCAGATTGTACTTTTCAGATATCGACTTCTGTGCACTCTTCAAAAATATCTTATATTCAGTGGCCAATGCTCTACTTGCACCAACGAAATTGGTGCCATTGTCAGAAAACATTTTGCTTGGGAATCCTCTACGCCCTGTGAATCGATTAAAAGTAGAAAGGAAAGCCTCCGTTGTAAGTTCTGAACAGGCTTCCAGGTGAACAGCTCGAGTTGACATACATACGAAGATAGCCGCGTATCCCTTTTGTAATTTGGCGTTTCTAAGACGCGAGGTTTTTATTTCAAAAGGGCCGGCAAAATCAACGCCAGTATGTGTAAAGGGCAAAGAAAAGGTGCATCTTTCAGTTGGCAATGAAGACATTATTTGTGTGCGAATTTTACTTTTATATATAGTGCAGGTGCGACAGTTTCTTATACAGTGTCTTATTATACTTTTCAAACGTATGATGTAAAATTCTTGGCGAATGGCTCGTAACATCACTTGATGCTCAGAATGCAGTAACAGTTTATGAGTATATTCGACAAATAGTTTGCAAAATCTTGATTTTTCAGGTAAGATTATCGGAAATCTTTCGTTGTAACTTAGATCAGAATTAGATAGTCGACCATTCACTCGTAATAATCCGTTTTCATCAAGTTTCGGATTCAGTGCAAGTAATCTACTTTTAGAATTAATGGGCATGCGATTTTCAATAGCATTATATTCAGTTGAATAGTATTTGCGTTGAGCTTGTCGTATCAGATTAAATTTTACAACTTTTATCTCTTCCTTGGTAATAAAATCAGTATTAATTTCTGGAATCCTTATCTTCCTACATTTGCTTATAAATCTATACATGTAGCATAACACGCGTAGCGCTCGATCAAAAGATGAAAATCGATCTAGAATGTCTTCAATCTGAGTATCAGTATGAAAAGTTACGATTTTCCGTTCAAGACTAGGTTCTTTAAATGTAACAGATTTAGGCCATAATTCAGAGGGACTGGTTAGCCATTTTGGACCGTGCCACCATAATGAGTTATCATTTAGTTCTGATGCTGTGCAACCCCGTGTACCAATGTCCGCAGGATTTTCGTTAGACGAGACATGTCTCCAGGTAGCATTTCCAACATTTTCAAGAATTTCTGAAACTTTATTGGCAACAAATGTCTTCCAGTGAAACGGTGGTTTGTCCAGCCATGCCAATGTAATAGTAGAATCAGTCCACAGATAAATCTCAGAAACAGCCAAGCTCAAATTTTTACAGACAGTTTTCAAAAGTTTAGATAACAGTGCGGCTCCACATAGCTCCAATCTAGGCAAGCTTACAGTTTTCAATGGAGCCACTTTGCTTTTTGATACAAGCAAATTTGATATAACAGTATTATCAGTTGATTTGGTACAGATATAAAGACATGCGCAGTACGCCTTTTCCGAGGCGTCGCAAAATCCGTGAATTTGTATTTGATTTCCAGGCGAATAGTTCAACCAGCGCGGAATCTTGATATTTTCAATATTTGGGAGATTCGATATAAAGAAATTATATTTTTCGAACGAATGCGGTTTAACTTCTTCGTCCCAATCAGTCCCATCAATCCAGAGCTGTTGCATTAGTACTTTAGCTACGACAATTATCGGTGCCAACCAGCCAGCTGGGTCAAATATCTTTGCAATTATTGACAAAATTTTTCTTTTCGTTAAAGGAGGGGATGGTACAGAAATATTGGACACCTGATAGTGGAATGAGTCAGTCATAGCATTCCATCGAATGCCTAATGTTTTCGTTTCGCTAGCGTCTTCAAGTTTCAAAAAATCTTCTCTTAGGAGATCTTCGGGGGGCACTTGTTCAAGAATTTCTGGATGGTTCGCTGTAAGTTTTTTCAATGGAAACCCAGCAGAATCGAGTAAATCAATCAGTTGACGCAGATAATATTTTGTTTCAGAGATAGTGTGACTTCCAGACAATATATCGTCAACATAAATCTGATTTTGTAAAATAGACGATGCTGTAGGATGAGTTGCTTTCCCATCTTCACTCAGTTGTAATAAAGTTCTGATTGCTAGGTAGGGGGCACAGTTTACCCCAAACGTTACAGTTTTCAAGCAATAGTCTTGAAGCAATTCAGTTTCAGAATTTCGGAAAATAATTCGCTGATATTGTCTATCATTTTCGTGAACAAGAATTTGGCGATACATTTTTTGAATGTCGCCATTGAAAACATATTGAAAGAAACGCCAACGTAGTATTACACTCATCAGATCATTTTGTAATATTGGGCCAGTATGCAAGATATCATTTAACGAAAATCCAGACGACGACTTTTTCGAGGCATTAAAAACAACTCTGACCTTTGTAGAAGTGCGTTCTGGTTTCACTACAGCGTGATGAGGAAGATAATAGGAACTATAGCCAGCTTTTCCGCAGACTTCCAAGGAGCCACAAGGCTCCATATGGTCAAGATCCAAGTATTCGGAGAGAACTTTTGAATATTCAGTTTCAAGATCAGGCGATTTTTTTAAAGTGTTTTCCAGATGAAGAAATTGACCCATAGCAGCTCTTCTTGACGAGCCAAGAGCCATATTGGGAGGAAGATCATGTCGGAATGGTAAGCGAACGACATATTTTCCATCAGGTTGTCGAATAGTATTTTCCTTATAGAAATTTTCGCACCAAACGTCATTGTCAGATTGAGGTTTCATTGAAGTAACTTCTTCAAGTTCCCAGAATTTTTTCAACTCCTCATTCAAATTATCAGAACTAGTCACAAAATTTGCAAATGTTGAAACCGACCGAGCTCTTGGCGGACCACTCAAAATCCACCCAAATTCAGTTTCTTGTGCTAAGAGATTCCCAGAAACATTTTGGTGAACACCAGACTTCAAAATAAATGGAAGAATATCACTTCCCAGTAACATATCAATTTGTCCAGGTCGGTAAAAGTATGGATCAGCTAATTCCATGGTTTTCAATTTTGACCAATCAGAAATGCGAGTAGGCGAAGTCGGCATTAAATGATTCATACTTGATATAACAATTGCCGTCGCTTTCAATTTAAATTCAGACTTTCGAGATTTTAAAGTTATATCGCAAATTTTTGACGAGTTTTCTAAAACTGTACCGCCAAGGCCTGAGATCGTCGTAAACGCCTTTCTTGTCGGTATGGAATATTTATTTGCAACTCTGCTCGAGATGAACGATTCCTGGGATCCCTGGTCAATGAAAACCCTAATTGTAAAATTTGTTCCTAAATGTTCCAAATCGATAAGGGCAGTCGGTAAAACAGTACAATCGCCAGAAGTAACAAAGTTCGATTGAACATGTGAAACAGAATTACCATATGCAGCAGCCGAAGTAGATGGCTGATCAGTATATTGTGCATCAATATGGTAAGTGGAAACTTGTTGATCAATTTGAGCCATATCCCGATTTCTAGCGTTACTAGAATCATAATGCAGTAAAGTATGATGGGATTGTTGACATTTCTGGCAGTGTCTGTCACTTTGACAGTTTTGAGCAATATGTCCGTAAGACAAACAGTTTTCACATATTTTATTCGTATTAACAAATTTTCTTCGTTCAGAAATAGTCCAAGACTTGAATTTAATACATGCTCGTAAAGCATGATTTTGCTTGCAGATCTTACAGGGTTTGAAACTATTTTCAGTCTTTGTATAGTAGGTTTGGGTTTTTTGAGGATTTTGGATTTTTTGAGAATTTGGCGCTGAACCAGAAGGTTTCCT
The DNA here is from genome assembly GCF_050003625.1 of Haematobia irritans. Classification (NCBI taxonomy): domain Eukaryota; kingdom Metazoa; phylum Arthropoda; class Insecta; order Diptera; family Muscidae; genus Haematobia; species Haematobia irritans. The sequence continues at coordinate 177,785,767 of NC_134399.1, forward strand.
AATATCTGAAATGGATTCTAACATGTTCAGCCTTCTAGATATAAATTCATCTAATTGTTCCCAGGATGGCATTTGTTTGTGATTTTCAAGAGAATTTTCCCAAGCAGACAAAGTTTCGTCAGGTAATTTCGAAGACACCCAAAATACCAGAATAGGATCCCAGGAAATCACAGAAATATTATAAGTCTTGAGAACTGAAAGGCAATTATTTACAGTGTATTGTAAGTTTCTTAACGCCTTCCCCTTTTCAGTACCTACTCGTTCCATTTCAAAAATTTTCTTTAACTGATGATTAACAAGTATACGCTTATTTTCGTATCTTTGCCTCAACGCTTCCCACGCTAGTCCAAAATTGTCATCAGTGAGAGAAAATTGTTTAACTATTTGGCTTGCTTCTCCCCTAGTCTTGGCCCTCAAGTGAAATAGTTTTTGCGCTGGAGATAACTTGGGATGTTTTATATAGATAGCCGTAAACATATCCCGAAAGCAAGGCCATTTTTCATATCCTCCACTAAATAATTCAGTATCACACGGAGGCAATTTTAAAGAAAATCCAGTTTCTTCAGGTGATTTCGACTCAGTTCTCACTACAGGTTGTGATGACTTATCCAGTTTCTTTTTTTCTATTTCAATCAAATCTAACATGTCCGCTTTGCACTTTTTGTATGCCCGAATTGATTCATTGAACTTCGAATGAATCGATTCCTGCTCAGTTTTACTGCGATCCTCAACCGTCATCTCAGTCTCGTATACATTGATAAATGATTGCCAACGACGTTCAAGATCGTCGAGATCCACTTGTAAACTTGAAAGTTTATGTTCAGATATATCTATGGCAGCAAAATTGGCGCAGTACGTGACCACTTGGTCAGAAAAAAATATAAATTTCTGAGAAGCCATGTTATATGGTGACTATAAGTTTCAATTCAGTGCAAAGAAAACACAGACAAACGGATTTCTATTCTAAATATATTCAGCTTTGATTTCGCACAACAGATACAGCAGAATTCAAGCAAATAAAAAAATATTTTCGTTTCAAATATTTCAAGATAGATTTGATTTCGCACAACAGAAGTCAATCAAGTATAATGGTAAAATCAAAATCAGTTTTAGCTCCACGAGAGCAATATTCAGGATTTCCAAAATTCAAAAATAGTTTTAGCTCAACGAGAGCAATATTCAGGGTAATTCCAAAATTAAAATAAAAAAAAATAGTTTTAGCTCAACGAGAGCAATTTTTCAGGATGTAAATATATGCACCAAAATTTCAGATATATTCCACAAAAAATAGTTGTTTACTTTAAAAAAAAAGTGTAAATCGGTTTTAACTCCACAGGAGCAATATTTCAGACTTTAAAAAATTCAACAAGATATTTCTCACAGGGCAATAGTACACATTTCCAAAATTCACAAACAATTGTATAATATTCGAGATCAAAAAACCACTTTCAGATTCCAAATTTCGTGAAAATTAGAAAAAAAAAAATCCAGATTTTGAGAAATCAGAATATTCAAATTTTATCTATTTTTGACAAGTACAAATTGATGTTCAAAAAAATCGTATTCCTTCGTTTTTGATTTATCTACTATCGATGATGAATGACAATCAATAATGTAGAACAAATTTCCAAATCCAAAGCTTCAAAAAATGAATGTGATTTTGACAGTGATTGCGAATTTAATACGGCATAGAATAGAGAATTACTCAATTGAGAAATAATTATGACGATATTTACAAAAGTTCCAATTTACAAACACTTCCAATTTCCGCTTTTCGACAAAGTTTATGAAAAAAAGGTTAATTTAATGTTGAACATTCATTGACTTTAAAATAAACTCGATGTATTTATTCAACGTCTCGAAGATGGCATTAAATTGTAATAAATTATAGTTTTGGATTTTCCAAAAGGAAAATAATTCACTGCTTGCATTAAATGTTTTCTATATGTAAGCTGATTTTTATATCGAAAAGTAGTAAATCATTCAGATTATGATTTTTGGAAAATGTGAGTAAAATGTGTACATATAATAAATTATATTCTTGCAAATTTCGATTTCAGTTCGAACTTCAAATTAAATCAGAAAATAATTCCACTTTTTTCCCAACCTTCTCTTACGCTGGCCACTGGGAAATAAATCCAATTCACAATTGTTTCACATCAAATGACTGTGACTTAAAATCCAAATAGAAAAAAAATCCAATATTATTGAATATATTTTAACTTTGTAGCCAAGTTATAAATATACCAAATTTGTGAATGGTTTAAAAATGCATAAAAAATTAGATCTTCTAAAGCCAAAATTATCTCAGTTCAACGAGAATTTCCTTTATGTAATAATACAATTACAACTCTCACATTAAAGTTGAACCATTTAATGGAAAATATTTATGTTCATATTAATAATTTACTGACAGTTTATCAAAGGAATTTGTATGGCAATAGTAGGTTTAAGATTTACGTTAACTTTTATAAATATGGGTATTACTTCGCGTATCAATAAATATTCATATCAAAAAAATTCGTCTTCTCTGCCTTGCAAAATTTGTATTCTTACTCGGCTTTTGACAGTACTTCAATAGTACAAATTCACAACAATATTATGCCCAGAGCAGTTATAAAACAATAATATTTTCTAATGTAGCAATATCAGCAAATTAGATTTAATCTTTTTTTTTTCACTGTAGGTAAATGTTTTAGTGTGATTGTGGACAAATTTCTTTATTCGTCTCAATTAATTACAATCAAAATATGTGCCCCCATAGACAAATTAGAGGAAGATGTAGTTTTGTCATAGAAAACTGAAGCACCAGAGGACTCTGTCAACAAAATATCACGAAGTTTGCGTCGACGTGTCTCTCAAATGTACTGCCGTTTGCGTCGGAAAATATCAAACCATTTATGTTTTAAATAAATTTCTGTATTGAAAACCACAAAAACAATACTAAACCGATTATAGAAATTTTAAATGAAACGTAGGTGTATGTTAAAGCGAGGAATTATTATGTTTTTATGTGAATATTGCTGTTTTAGTTTATTCCTGAGCAGAGCTTGCTTTGGAAAAAATTGACAAATAAACCAATTTTTTCCTCATAGCCCTCTACACCTTGACATTTGTTTTCTCTTTGTAGAAGCACAAAGCTCAATCTTGTTGTACTCAATTATCTTTATTGCCTCTTCAAAATAGCAACTTTCCAACTCTTGTTCTTATTTTAAAAAATTCGTTGGCAACTCTACCAAAAACAAACAACACTCACCAGTCTGATTCCTTCAAACATCCCCCAACTCCATATGCTCCAACATAAATCCACGTTGGTTGAACGTTTTTGCATTTACAGTTATGATTCTTTTATTCCAAATATGCAGCCACCACAAACCAAAGACACAACCAATATCCAAGCAATATCACTAGGCAATCATTCATCCAACAATAGGCAAATATCAATACCATCCACATTAGGCAATAGCAATAGGCAAATCTCATACAAATCTTACACTCCACGGCAATAGAAATTCCAATTCCACATCACAGACAGACAGATCAACAATTTCCTTTTTTCACCACTTTTAGTTTTCTATTTTATTTATTTATTTTTTTTATAATTTTAGTTCCACTTGAAGTTTCACAAATTGTTAAATTTTCTTTAGTTTAATTCCTTTTCAATTACCACACTTGAGTTTCTTAAATTATAAAATTTATTTTTTCTGTTTTCCTTTCCTCCTTAAAATCACGTCCAGCACATTTGACACCTCAATTCGAATGTCAACAAAACCACAAACCGGTCTTTCTGCAACCTCTTCTGTGCCTCTCTTCTCTGTCAATTTTAGATTTATGTGAAGTAAATGTAAAATCAAACTTTCAAACAGTGTTGCCAATGAAGCGTTTTAATTATATGTAATTAGCGAGAAATTCCACGGTGTAATCGACATATAAATTTTTCTTTTAAAATGTATTCGTTTGTTTTGGAAACGACCACCAACCAAATTGACCAAAGGAATTTAACATATAATAAATTGTTTACCTTAGTAAACGCTGTATAATTAGAATGTTCAATAATACTAATCCGATGGGATATTTGCGATCTTCTTTTATACAGTATAGTGGCAACACTGTTGTTCAATTTGCAAAATCTATGAGAAGAAGAGATGAGCTGTCTGGGTTGTGTATGTGAAGTTCTTTGCAATGGTGGGTGGCAAGGGGTTTTTTAAACCAATAACAACGTACTGATATGTTGATGTCTTTCAATGTTAAGAAAGTGGTTCGAAAATAAGTGAGAGTGAAGTTGGATAATGTGTCAAAATATTTATTATGGTAAATGAGAGACTGTGGCATATGTATACATTTAACAGTGGGCATGGATGATAAACATTTTTCTTTCGATCATGACCTGTTAAAAAAATTTTGTGCATGTACAAATGTATGTTGATAGTGAGTATTGATGTTGTTAATGGTAGGTCAGCAGGTATGTTGAGAATAAACCTGCTGTAAACATGGATGTTGGGAACAATGTTGCCAGTGAATGTTGCGAACGTAAGTTGATACAAAATGTGTCGATAAAAAGGAATTTGGATATGTGGTGTATGTTACTGTATGTACATATGGGCGGTGAGCATGAACATTGAATGTAATTGAATATGTATGCTAAGATCAAATGTTGAGATGCTCAGGAATGTTGTTAGAACGTTGTTTATCGATAAGTTCGGTTGAATGTTAACCGTAAACATGTATGACAATTTACTTGGTAGTTTTAGAGTCATAAATTAAGAGAATCTCTCTTAAACTCTAAAGAAACAAATTTATCCAATTCAATGTATGTTAAAGCAGATATACTTTCTGTTGATTGTTGTTCTCCAAACATATAAATGTAAAATAATTTATGCGTTCTTTTTGCAATTTTTGTGCTCGTGAAGCAACAAATTCTGTTCAAAAAAAGAGTTGCATATATCGTATTTGGTGCTTTCGTGAAAAGCGTTTATATGTATTAACATATGAGCGTAACAATATTAACAGAAGTTGATGACTTTGTACAACTGCGGTAGTAGCTTTTGAGGTACGAATAGAAATTTGTCAAACTTTTGTAAAATCACACAACACATTCGAGAAATGGTACTGTTTTTCAGATTTCTTTTCACAGTTCGACGGTTTTAAAATGTATTTCCACCAATTTAAATTTCAATTTATAGTTTCTATCCGTTCACAGCACAATAAATCTTACATACCTGTTCTCCATAATTTTACGATGTAAAAGGATGATATGCAGTATTGCGTAACTTGAATGCCAATCAGTTTTTATCAAAATTTCTTCCAGTTCCTTGACGGTTCGTAAGGACCATGAACAAACTTGGAGTAATTTCTAAAATGGACTGTATGTTAATGATTTGGTAAACTCCCAGAGTTGTTAATATCAGCCAATATCAGTGAACCCAAGAAATATAAAAAAACAGAAACAAAGACAGAATTCAGTATTAACCAGAAGTCAGATTTATTGCTGCTGCGATCAATAGGCTTCTTACCGTCTTCGATGAAGATGTACAAGTGAGTTTTAAAGGATTCGCGCGCAGGCGTTATAAAATTGAGTGAAGTTATTTACATTGGAATATTAATTCAAATATGGTGACTATCTATATCTCTTGAGTAAAAGCAATTATCGATAGTTGGTAAGAATAGATGGTTGCCATATGGAAACAATTCAAATTCAAAGAATATTCAAGTTATTCTAAGGGAAATTCATAATAGATAATAGAAAAGATAATTCATAATATTTTACTTCATAATTCATTAAATAATTCATTAAACATTTTAAAAGGAAATATTTGTTTGTGGAACGGAGTTCAACAGTAACAATAAAATAAAAAAAATATATCAATATGTGCAGACTATTTTACCATTCACATAATATTCGGTTTAAATGGGATTTTATCGATTCATGAAGTTCGTTATGGTCGAAATCCTTAATGAACAATAATCCGATTTGAGATGTCAATTGGAAAATAGTATCAATATGTGTGTGCGTGTTTTTATACCCTCGACCATAGGATGGGGGGTATATTAACTTTGTCATTCCGATTGTAACACATCGAAATATTGCTCTTAGACCCCTTAAGTATATATATTCTGGGTCGTGGGGAAATTCTGAGTCGATCTAAGCATGTCCGTCCGTCCGTCCGTCCGTCCGTCCGTCCGTCCGTCTGTTGAAATCACGCTAACTTCCGAACGAAACAAGCTATCGACTTGAAACTTGGCACAAGTAGTTGTTATTGATGTAGGTCGGATGGTATTGCAAATGGGCCATATCGGACCACTTTTACGTATAGCCCCCATATAAACCGGAGCTCAAAGCCTCTTGGAGGAGCAAAATTCGTTCGATCCGGTTGAAATTTGGTACATGGTATTGGTATATGGTCTCTAACAACTATGCAGAAATTGGTCCACATCGGTCATTAATTATATATAATCCCCTTATATAAACCGATCCCTCGATTTGGTTTGCGGAGCCTCTAACAGAAGCAAATTTCATCCGATCCGGCTGAAATTTGGTACATGGTGTTAGTATATGCTCTCTAATGACCATGCAAAAATTGGTGCACATCGGTCAATAATTATATATAGCCCCCATATAAACCGATCCCCCGATTTGGTTTGCGGAGCCTCTAACAGAAGCAAATTTCATCCGATCCGGCTGAAATTTGGTACATGGTGTTAGTATATGGTATCCAACAACCATGCAGGAATTGGTTCATATCAGTCCATAATTATATATAGCCCCCATATAAACCGATCCCCCGATTTGGCTTGCGGAGCCTCTAAGAGAAGCAATTTTCATCCAATCCGGCTGAAATTTTGTACGTGGTGTTAGTATATGGTCTCTAACAAGCATGCGAAAATTGGTCCACATAGGTCAATAATTATATATAGCCCCCATATAAACCGATCCCCCGATTTGGTTTGCGGAGCCTCTAACAGAAGCAAATTTCATCCGATCCCGCTGAAATTTGGTACATGGTGTTAGTATATGCTCTCTAATGACCATGCAAAAATTGGTCCACATCGGTCAATAATTATATATATCCCCCATATAAACCGATCCCCCGATTTGATTTGCGGAGCCTCTAAGAGAAACAAATTTCATCCGATCCGGCTGAAATTTGGTACATGGTGTTAGTATATGGTATCCAACAACCATGCAGGAATTGGTTCATATCAGTCCATAATTATATATAGCCCCCATATAAACCGATCCCCAGATTTGACCCCCGGTGCCTTTTGGAGACGCAAAATTCATCCGATCTGGTTGAAATTTGGTACGTGGTGGTTGTATATAATATTTAACAACCATGACAAAAGTGGTCCATATCAGTCCATAATCATATATAGCCCCCATATAAACCGATCCCGAGATTTGGTTTTGGAACCACTTGGAGGAGCAAATTTCATCCGAGTCAGTTGAAATTTGGTACATTATGCTAGTATATGGCCGTTAACAACCATGCCTAATTAGGTCCATATTGGTCTATAGTTATATATAGCCCTCAGATAAATCGATCCCCAATCAAACAAAAATTGGTCCATATCAAGTTCATAATTGTATATAGCCCACATATAAACGACCCCCATATTTCAATTCTGGATCTCTACGTACCGTGCATATCGATTCGTAGATTTACCTATACATACCTTTTTTGGTCTAATATATACCACGCATGGACTAACTCACAATTTAGAAAACGATGTTAATAAGTTTCAAGATACCACATCCCAAATAATCCGATTGTGGATGACAGTCTTTCGTAGAAGTTTCTACGTAATACATGGCGGAGGGTACATAAGATTCGGCCTGGCCGAATTTACGGCCGTATATACTTGTTCTTTCATTTTTTAATGAAATCACTTAATTATAAGGATAATACGACTTCAGTGAAAAGTTTATCGACTTTTGGACAAGGAAACAACTTTATACTAGAGAAATGCGTCTTCTATGCTAAGTAAAATTTGCATTCGTATTTTAAAGACATCGCATTATCCTATTTAGGTGGGCATAAAAAAGTTGATATAATCGGATTATTAAAACTCTTCCCCAGCAATTTAAAATGATAAATGTATTTTATTATTATTCTAAATTGGCGCTAAAAGATCTTTTAGCGCCAATTCTAAATTGGCGCTAAAAGATTGCAAAAGTAAAAACAGCAAATCAACCATTCCTGATTACAATCATTCAAATCATGTTTTATTCGCAATTATAAAAGGTCTATTCAAATGTATTATTCTAATGAGAAATTTACAAAATATACAGTGATTTTCCTATCAGCATAATAATAGGCATCTCATTATCTCAGATTATAGTATATTTTATTTTTTGATTACTATAAAAACGACATTTTATTAATGTTTTTCAATATATATATAGACCATCAATTGTATCATTAAATTTCCATAGTGACCACCAAAATTACATCAGAAAAAAAAAACTAAAATGTTAGATGTTAGCACCACACTACTTTTTGTATTCTGCTGTAAAAAAGAAAACCAAAAACAAATGCGATAGTATAAACAACTCACGTGTAAAAGCCATTTAAAAAACATAAAAATCGGAAATCATATTAACAACACATTCAAATTGGTTTAACCACTTGCGTTCGTTTTCGTTTACACTTGCATTCTCTCCCTTTCGTTAGGTGGGAGGCCTATGGCCTATGGTGATGCGAGTATGTGGGGGAGAGCATAAAGAGAAAAAAAACAAGTATATACGGCCGTAAGTTCGGCCAGGCCGAATCTTATGTACCCTCCACCATGGATTGCGTAGGAACTTCTACTAAAGGCTGTCATCCATAATCGAATTACTTGGGTTGCGATAACACTTGCCGATGGCAAGGTATCGTAAAACTTTTTAGCACTGTCTTCTAAATTGTAAGTTAGCCCATACGGGGTATATATTAAACAAAAAAAAAAAAGGCCGATTAAATACGTATATAATCTAGTTTGACAAAATTTTCTATAGAAATAAAATTTTGACAAAATTTTCTATAGAAATGAAACCTTGACAAAATTTTCTATAGAAATAAAATTTTGACAAAATTTTCGATAGAAATAAAAATTTGACAAAATTTTCTATAGAAATAAAAACTTGACAAAAGTTTCTATAGAAATAAAATGTTGACAAAATTTTCGATAGAAATAAAAATTTGACAAAATTTTCTATAGAAATAAAAACTTGACAAAAGTTTCTATAGAAATAAAATGTTGACAAAATTTTCTATGGAAGCAAAATGTTGACAAAATTTTCTATAGCAATACAATTTTGACAAAAATTTCTATAGAAATAAAATGTTGATAAAATTTTGTATAGAAATGAAATTTTGACAAAATTTTGTATAGAAATAAAATGTTGACAAAATTTTCTACAGAAATAAATTTTTTACAAAATTTTCTATAGAAATAAAATTTTGACAAACATTTCTATAGAAATAAACTTTTGACAAAACTTTCTATAGAAATGAAATTTTAACAAAACTTTCTATAGTAATAAAATTTGACAAAATTTTCTATGGAAATAAAGTTTTGGTAGATTACAAAATTTTCTATAGAAATAAAATTTTGACAAAATTTTCTATGGAAATAAAATTTTGACAAACATTTGTATAGAAATAAACTTTTGACAAAACTTTCTATAGAAATGAAATTTTGACAAAACTTTCTATAGTAATAAAATTTGACAAAATTTTCTATGGAAATAAAGTTTTGGTAGATTATTTTTGGCGATATGGACCAATTTTTGTGTAATAAGTCATCGGCTATATATAACTAAAGACCGATATGGACCATTTTTTACATGGCTGTTAGAGGCCATATATTGACAAAATGTACCAAATTTCAACCGTATCGGATGACTTTTGTTCCTCCAAGAGGTTCCGGACGTCAAATCTGGGGACGGTTTATATGGGAACTATATATAATTATGGACCGATATGGACCAATTTTTGCATGATTGTTAGAGACCACATACTAACACCATGTACCAAATTTCAACTGGATCGGATGAATTTTGCCCTTCCAAGAGGCTCCGGAGGTCAAATCTGGGGATCGGTTTATATGGGGGCTATATATAATTATGGACCGATATGGACCAATTTTTGCATGGTTATTAGAGGCCGTAAACTAACATCAGGTACCAAATTTCAACCGGATCGGATGAATTTTGCCCCTCCAAGAGGCTCCGGAGGTCAAATCTGGGAATCGGTTTATATGGGGGCTATATATAATTATGGACCGATATGGACCAATTTGTGCACGGTTGTTAAAAACCGTATACTAAGACCACGTACTAAATTTCAACCGGATCGGATAAATTTTGCTCCTCCAAGAGGCTCCGGTGGTCAAATCTGGGGATCGGTTTATATGGGAGCTATATATAATTATGGATCGATATGGACCAATTTTTGCATGGTTGTTAGAGGCCGTATACTAACATCAGGTACCAAATTTCAACCGGATCGGATGAATTTTGCCCCTCCAAAAGTCTCCGGAGGTCAAATCTGGGGATCGGTTTATATGGGGGCTATATATAATTATGGACCGATATGGACCAATTTTTGCATGGTTGTTAGAGACCATATAGTAACATCAGGTACCAAATTTCAATCGGATCGGATGAATTTTGCCCCTCCAAGAGGCTCCGGAGGTCAAATCTGGGGATCGGTTTATATGGGGGCTATATATAATTATGGACCGATATGGACCAATTTTTGCATGGCTGTTAGAGACCGTATACTAAGACCACGTACCAAATTTCAACCGGATCGGATGAATTTTGCTGCTCCGGGAGGCTCCCCAAGCCAAATTTGGGGATCGGTTTATATGGGGGCTATACGTAAACGTGGTCCGATATGGCCCATCTTCAATACCATCCGACCTACATCAATAACAACTACTTGTGCCAAGTTTCAAGTCGATAGCTTGTTTCGTTCGGAAGTTAGCGTGATTTCCACAGACGGACGGACGGACGGACGGACGGACGGACAGACGGACAGACGGACGGACGGACGGACATGCTTAGATCGACTCAGAATTTCATCACGACCCAGAATATATATACTTTATGGGGTCTTAGAGTAATATTTCGATGTGTTACAAACGGAATGACAAAGTTAATATACCCCCATCCTATGGTGGAGGGTATAAAAAACTCAAAACACTGTGTGCTTTACAAACAGAATAAATATGTGCGAGATGGTGTGAATTACCAACACAAATACTCATGCAAATAGAGATCGATATAAATGAGTTACCTCTAAAACAATACGAGTACATACATTTATATGTGATGTAAGTAAGGGATTGCAATCAGGAAAAGAAATTTGAATTTTTTTAATGTATTGAAAAGTTCCCTGTTCGACTTTTTCAAATATTGAGAAAAATTGTCTCTTCAAAGAATTTACTTTTGATATGCACTGAAAAAAATATTGTCGTAAGGCCAAAGATTTTTTCGACATTAACATTTTTGTTTAGCGTATAAGACGTAGTTTTCTTAAATAAAATTTTTTCCTTGGCCAAAGGTCAATAAATTTCCAATGAAGTCGTTTAGTCCTTATAATTAAGTGATTAGACTTTAAAATGGGTATCCTAACATAAAAGAAAATTATGTTTGACTAAGGTCACCTTGTCAAAAAATATCTCCGAATCCGCAGAAATCTTTAAACTTGTTGTAGTTTTGCATCTTGACTACAAAGCAAAAAATAGGATATGTCTTTTCATACTTCATTTTAAAGTCGAGTCTGAATTTGGGAAGTTTTCGTTGACGCGTTTGGAAGGACTTTGAAAGCAAATGAAAAAAAAACAGAAAAACGAATAAATTCAACTTTGTTACATAGTTTCAAGTACACGAAACTGAAATTTAAAAGAAAATTCAGTTTAAAATGTACACTTACTTAAATTCTCCGCTTCTTTGGCTCGGAATCTATACCAAAATCATTAGCGTAAAGACAAAATCTTTAGAACCTGGCATGCATTTTATCAGTTGAGTTAGGAACTGCTGAACATTTATTAGTAAAGTTAAACGGAGAAGAGATATTGGCAATAAAAATGAGCGTTAAACTGCAAATACGTGACTGACAGGCGGACATCGCTAAATCGACTGAGAATTTAATTCCAAGACGATCGGTATAGTAATCGATGGATCTCATACTGATCCTTCTTGGTGGAATATACAAATGTAAAACCTTATTATACAAGGGTTGCCTATTACATTTTGAGATTGGGCAAACCTAGTATTCTAATCTGAATCCAACTGACAGCTTTATCGTAAAGCTTGATATTTTTGAGGTTATACGTATTCGGAATTTTTTGACAGACGAGCGCAATTTGTGTTGTTATACAGACCTTGAAAGATTCATCTTGCCCAAAAAATGGAATTAAATCGCGTGCGATTTTTTTACACCTTTCGATGTAGATTAACTCAACAACAAAAAAATTTTTATAGCAATAACATTTTGACAAAATTTTCTATGGAAATAAAGTTTTGACAAAATTTTCTATAGAAATAAAATTTTGATAAAATTTTCTGTAGAAATAAAATGTTGACAAAATTTTCTATAGAAATAAAATTTTATAAAATTTTTACAAAATTTTCTATAGAAATAAAATTTTGACAAAATTTTCTATAGAAATAAAATTTTGACAAATTTTTCTATAGCAATAAACTTATGACAAAATTGTCTATAGAAATAAAATTTTGAAAAAATTTTCTATAGAAATCAAATTTTGACAAAATTTTCTATAGAAATAAAATTTTGATAAAATTTTCTGTAGAAATAAAATTTTGACAAAATTTTCTATAGCAATAAAATTTTATAAAATTTTGACAAAATTTTCTATAGAAATAAAATTTTGACAAAATTTTCTATAGAAATAAAATTTTGACAAATTTTTCTATAGCAATAAACTTATGACAAAATTTTCTATAGAAATAAAATTTTGAAAAAATTTTCTATAGAAATCAAATTTTGACAAAATTTTCTATAGAAATCAAATTTTGACAAAATTTTCTGTAGAAATAAAATGTTGGCAAAATTTTCTGTAGAAATAAAATCTTGATAAAATTTTCTATAGAAATACAATTTTAGCAAGATTTTCTATAGAAATAAAATTTTAGCAAAATTTCCTATAGAAATAAAATGTTGGCAAAAAATTAAATAAAGTTTTGACTGAATTTCCCAAAAGAAAAAAGTTTTGACAAAATTTTCTATAGAAATAAAATTATGATTGGTTGATAGTTTTGCTGCAAGTAGAGGATGCTGATAAGGAATGTGGTAATTCCGAAACGTTGTAACGAGCCAATTACTCGTACATATTAAATTAATCTTTAATCATACATATTATTTCATTTCTTCCTTTGTGCCACTGTACCCACTTCATTTTATTATTTATTTTATTTATTCATCTTATTTTCATACATATTATTGCATTTTTTTTCCTTTGTACCACTGTACCTACTTGTTACCTGTGCGCCACAGTACCCATTATGGCTTCACTTCATTCATTTCCATGCGGTAGAAGTGGTAACAAAGGGGAATCTGTTTTCATCACCCAGCATAGTTGAGATTACATGTTGATAATTCTCACTGGGTTGATGTCTCCACCAGCTTAAGAATGTGGGCTTTTGACGACGATGGCATGAATCACCCGAAGCTCAACGATTAGTAAAGCGAGTGGCACGACCGCTGCCGAACTTCCGAGAGCAGACCCGATTCATCACAACGCGATTCGTTCGCATCACTATTTGTAAACGCGACCCGTTCGCTTCATAACGTTGTAGTAGATTAGCACTCCCATCACCTTCTTCCCCCTATCCTTCCCTCCCCTCCAGGCTACACCAACACGCGGTTCGTCCGCTTCCGCGATTCGTTCGCTTCAGCGATTCGTTCGCTTCGTCCGCTTCAGCGGTTCGTCCGCTTCCGCGATTCGTTCGCTCCAGCGGTTCGTCCGCTTCCGCGGTTCGTCCGCTTCAGCGATTCGTTCGCTTCCGCGGTTCGTCCGCTTCAGCGGTCCGTCCGCTTCCGCGATTCGTTCGCTTCAGCGGTTCGTCCGCTTCCGCGGTTCGTCCGCTTCAGCGGTTCGTCCGCTTCCGCGGTTCGTCCGCTTCAGCGGTCCGTCCGCTTCACTAAGTGTTGGTATAGCCGAACCCTTTCCCCGTCCCTCCTTTCGTTACAGGGACCGACACGAACACCGCCATCATCGTACACGAATACTGTCGGCCCGAACCCACCGTCGTCGTTGCACACGAACATCACCAGCCCGATTACCACCGTCATCACCACATCGGCCCGACACCATCGTCACCACCGTACACGAACTCCGTCGACCCGAACCCACCGTCACGACCGTATCCGAACATCACCAGCCCGATTACCACCGTCATCACCGCATCGACCCGACGCCATCGTTGCCACCGTACACGAACTCCGTCGGCCCGAACCCACCGTCAACACCGAACTATTCACCGTCATCTCTAAGTGACATCGCCCCGTCCTACCACGGACACCGTTCATCATCGTATCCAGCCGATTTGCCGACACCGTTTCATTAACATCGTCACCGAGCAACATCGCCCATTCATCAACGAGCACGAGTCCTCGTCACCGTCCGACCCAGTCCAGCCCGCAATTCATAGCGAAGCCCCACCAGTCGTCGTCACCCCTTCAGCCCAATCATTGCCCATTACCCACCATTGTATCGTATATAAGTAAGAATCGTCAATAAAACCGGCAAAACAATAAAAGTAGTGTGTTATTATTTAAGGTTTGTGGATCCTTGAAACCGACCCTGGACGGCCACTGGCCTACCTCAGCCCACGAAGAAAACCACGTTACAACGTGCGTCCATCCAACCATATTGGAATCTATAGGGCTTTGCCCAAGTAAATTTGACAAACATTCTTTTCCTCTGTTGGTGAAGGTACTCTTGTAGTTTAGTCAACACAATGGTTTTGAAGCTGAGATCAAAACAACAAATATGATAAAAGTACACACCAACAATAAAAATCAAAACACGAAATAAAATTTTGACAAAATTTTCAATAGAAATAAAATTTTATTAAAATTTCCTATAGAAATACTATTTTAGCAAAATTTTATATAGAAATAAAATCCCAGCAAAAAAAGCTTCGCCAAAAAAGTAATGAAAATATTCTTTTTGTATCCGGAAGTGGTGCAAAATTGACGCAGAAGCGATGAATTTAACATGGACTTGTCATAGGACGGAAGTCCTCCATTTCAACAGCCGTTGAACTGATGTAAATTAAAAAATTCTGTAATATTTTGTCAAATAATTTTCATAATTTTTTATAATTTTTAATGGATTCTAACATTTGTCCGAAACGTTTGACCTCAAATATTTTCAAAAGTTCACAATTTTTTCATATTGGACTTAGCATTTTTTTCGACAAAATTTAAATGATTTGTACCATTTTATGAATTCTTTGTTTGTTTATGTTTTGACCCATTTGAAACAACAAAAGTTAAAATTACTCATTAAAAGTATGAAAAAACCATGTTATAAAAAGTTGAATTAAAATAACTTCCTGGGTAGTTAAAATAAAGAACATCAATGGGAGTGCATCTTCCGGAAGTGCTAAAGTTTTGGCAGAATTTCCCAAAGAAAAAAATTTTGACAAAATTTTCTATAGAAATAGAAATAAAATTTTGACATTTTCTATAGAAATAAAATTTTGACAAAATTTTCTATAGAAATAAAATTTTGACAAAAATTTCTATAGAAAAAAAATATTAACAAAATTTTCTATAGAAATAAAATTATGACAAAATTTTCTATAGAAATAAAATTTTGACAAAATTTTCTATAGAAATAAATTTTTGACAACATTTTCTATAGAAATAAAATTTTGAAAAAAAATCTATAGAAAGAAAATTATGACAAAATTTTCTATAGAAATATAACTGTGCAAAAATATTCTATAGAAATAAAATTTTGACAAAATTTTCTATAGAAATAAAATTTTGACAAAATTTTCTATAGAAATAAAATTTTGAAAAAAGTTTATATAGAAATAAAATTATGACAACATTTTCTATAGAAATAAAATGTCCACAAAAAATAAAAAAAAAATGACAAAATATCTCAAAAGAAAAAAATGTTGGCAACATTTTCTGTAGAAATAAAATATTTACAAAATTTTCTGAAGAAATAAATTTTTGCAGAATAATATTTTTTTGGTAAGATTTTCTCCAAATGTTGGTGGATTATTTTTGTCTCAAATTTCGACCGTGACTGTAATGGTTCGCATTATGTTATAACTTCTGATTTAGAAAGTGTTCGTGTGGAAGCGTAATATAGAATCACATGCTTTTTTCGAATAAAACATTCTTGGAATTCAATAAAATCGTGTTTTTGACTATGGCTTTTACAAAATCGAGATTTTCTTCCCGTTTTGCCAAATTTGTAAAAGACTATTAGCAAATAAGTTTGTTAAAGACTTTCTCAAAATATTAATTTTTTTTAAATCAAAATTATTGTACCATAAATCTGATATCGGCTCAAAAATGTCTACACAAAAGATACTAAATCATTCGCGGGTATAGTACGGTACCGTAGTATACCCACCCAGTGTGAAAAGGTAATGAAAATAGTATAATAGTACTGTATTTTCCATCCCTGTGAGATAATCGGCGGCGCGACTCAACGGCTTCTTTCTCTGATGGGACCAGCATACATTCAATAATGAATTAAAATTTGACGGTCAAAAAAATTGTAGCGTTGGATCCCACACAAAGTGTCCATCGAAGCTAAATCCAAAAAAAAGTTGCTTGCGCACGGAGCACATCGAAGCAAATAATCGCCTGGTTCTTCAGAAAAACTATTTGTTTGTCAGTTTTATTCTACGAAATCAGGAAAAGCAACCGCTGAAGATCACTTTTCAATTCGACCTCTCACACATCGTCTCAACTGCATTATTGAGGACTCAAAACATCAATTTGATGGGTCATCCGCCATACTGTTCTGAGTGGGATTTTCTAGGAAAAGTGGTTTCCTAGTATTTGCAGCTAAACTATCAATCAATTAGAATAAATTCGATGAAATCTCGAAATCCTACCGATCCCACCGAAAAAATGTTTTTGATAGTAGAATTTGCATTCAGCAATCCATACAAATGCTGCACTTATCGTTTGCCAATTTCAAATCATCAATTAATCGAAAATTCGATTTTTGACTTTGGTATCCCTAATATGACTGGAAAATGTCTCTCCGCCAATTCATGTATAGAGAATGGAATATCATTCATTGAAATTCATAAATGTATTTATGGTAATGTTCTTGCTGCCTTTACCTTTATCCAATATTGTAAAATAGTATTACTGGTTCTGTGGCATCTTCCACAAAACAATCTCCTCTAATACTTTATGAATATTTGGTACTTTACACTGGTAGAAAAAGTTTCGTTATATTAATGAAATGTGTCATTAAAATTGAGCCAATGAAAAAAATTCATTGATAGAACGAAATTTTTCGTTATTATAACGAATTTTCTGTTAGTCAACGAAACGTTTCATACTATTAACGAACATTTTCATTGTCTTAATGAAAATGTTTCGTTATATCAATGAAACATTTTCGTTGGCTCAATTTTAATGAAATTTTCTTTGTGTGTAGGAAATTTACACACGTACACAAATTCACATTCACGTATAGCAGCATATCACACATATGGGTGTATAAATTTATGCCCATATATTTAGAAAAGTCTAACTAGGCATCATTTGCTGCTTATGTGGGATAACACATTGAGATTTTTGGAAATGGTTGATTTGTTGTCCACAACATCATTATTTGAAGCATAATAAAAAGGCCATCATTATGGATACAATCATTTGAAATGGTTCATTATCCAATCCAATTAGCTGTAATGATGGACATATTTGTCAATATCCATCCATTATCAAAAAAATAGAAAAATTTACTTGAGACATTTATTTTTGATGGTTCAATACATAAATATTTATGAGGTGTTCAACTGGAACTTGTATTATTGCTTTGTGGTATTATCATAAGATATATGTTCTTAACATAATAGAAAATCTTAGGAAGAAAAAAATGAGAACGTCAGAATGTAATTGAATCGTTAGACTCTGATGTAGGCTATGCTGTAAAAAATACATGCCCGGTTCCAAAGATTTGGTCTTTACACTAATGATTTTGTATTGATTTCGGGCCAAAGAAGCGGAGAATTGAAACAAGTATATACGGCCGTAAGTTCGGCCAGGCCGAATCTTATGTACCCTCCACCATGGATTGCGTAGAAACTTTTACGATAGACTGTCATCCACAATCGAATTACTTGGGTTGTGTTATCTTAAAACTTCTTAACATCGTTTTCTAAATTGTGAGTTAGTCCATACGTGGTATATATTAGACAAAAAAGGTATGTATAGGTACGTCTACAAATAATTACGAATCGATATGGACTTTTGCACGGTACGTAGAGAGCCAGAATTGAAATATGGGGGTCGCTTATATCGGGGCTATATAGAATTATGAACTTGATATGGACCAATTTTTGTGTGATTGGGGATCGATTTATCTGAGGGCTATATATAACTATAGGCCGATATGGACCTAGTTAGGCATGGTTGTTAACAGCCATATACTAGCACAATGTACCAAATTTCAACTGACTCGGATACAAGTTACTCCTCCAAGAGGCTCCAAAAACAAATCTCGGGATCGGTTTATATGGGGGCTACATATGTTTATGGACTGATATGGACAACTTTTGGCATGGTTGTTAAATATCATATACTACCACCACGTACCAAATTTCAACCGAATCGGATAAGTTTGCTCTTCCAAGGGGCTCCGGAGGTTAAATCTGGGGATCGGTTTATATGGGGGCTATATATAATTATGGACTGATATGAACCAATTCCTGCATCGTTTTGGGATACCATATACTAACATCACGTACCAAATTTCAACCGAATCGGATGAAGTTTGCTCTTCCAAGGGGCTCCGGAGGTGAAATCTTGCGATCGGTTTATATCGGCCCTATATATAATTATTGACCGATTTCGACTAATTTTTGCGTTGGTGTTTGAGGCCATATAAAGGGTGATTCTTTTGAGGTTAGGATTTTCATGCATTAGTATTTGACAGATCACGTGGGATTTCAGACATGGTGTCAAAGAGAAAGATGCTCAGTATGCTTTGACATTTCATCATGAATAGACTTACTAACGAGCAACGCTTGCAAATCATTGAATTTTATTACCAAAATCAGTGGCAGAAAATCCGCTTTTTTATCGACAAATTTTGTTCAGCGATGAGGCTCATTTCTGGTTGAATGGCTACGTAAATAAGCAAAATTGCCGCATTTGGAGTGAAGAGCAACCAGAAGCCGTTCAAGAACTGCCCATGCATCCCGAAAAATGCACTGTTTGGTGTGGTTTGTACGCTGGTGGAATCATTGGACCGTATTTTTTCAAAGATGCTGTTGGACGCAACGTTACGGTGAATGGCGATCGCTATCGTTCGATGCTAACAAACTTTTTGTTGCCAAAAATGGAAGAACTGAACTTGGTTGACATGTGGTTTCAACAAGATGGCGCTACATGCCACACAGCTCGCGATTCTATGGCCATTTTGAGGGAAAACTTCGGAGAACAATTCATCTCAAGAAATGGACCGGTAAGTTGGCCACCAAGATCATGCGATTTGACGCCTTTAGACTATTTTTTGTGGGGCTACGTCAAGTCTAAAGTCTACAGAAATAAGCCAGCAACTATTCCAGCTTTGGAAGACAACATTTCCGAAGAAATTTGGGCTATTCCGGCCGAAATGCTCGAAAAAGTTGCCCAAATTGGACTTTCCGAATGGACAACCTAAGACGCAGCCGCGGTCAACATTTAAATGAAATTATCTTCAAAAAGTAAATGTCATGGACCAATCTAACGTTTCAAATAAAGAACCGATGAGATTTTGCAAATTTTATGCGTTTTTTTTTTAAAAAAAGTTATCAAGCTCTTAACAAATCACCCTTTATTAACACCACGTTCCAAATTTCAACTTAACCAGATGAAGTTTGGTCTTCCAAGAGGATCCGGAGGTCAAATCGGGTGATAGGTTTATATGGGTGCTATTTAAAATTATGGACCGATGTGGACCAATTTTTGCATGTTTATTAGAGAACATATACTGACACCATGTACCAAATTTCAGCCGGATCGGATGAAATTTGCTTCTCTTAGAGGCTCCGCAAGCCAAATCGGGGGATCAGTTTATATGGGGGCTATATATAATTATGGACGGATTTGGACCAATTTTTGCATGGTTGTTAGAGACCATATACTAACACCATGTACCAAATTTCAGCCGGATCGGATGAAATTTGCTTCTCTTAGAGCAATAGCAAGCCAAATTTGGGGGTCCGTTTATATGGGGACTATACGTAAAAGTGGACCGATATGGCCCATTTGCAATACCATCCGACCTACATCAATAATAACTACTTGTGCTAAGTTTCAAATCGATAGCTTGTTTCGTTCGGAAGTTAGCGCGATTTCAACAGACGGACGGACGGACATGCTCAGATCGACTCAGAATTTCACCACGACCCAGAATATATATACTTTATGGGGTCTTAGAGCAATATTTCGATGTGCTAAAAACGGAATGACAAACTTCATATACCCCCATCCTATGGTGGAGGGTATAAAAAGGATATATCCTTTCGAATATGTTGTGGATCGGTCCGTGATTTGGTATAGCTCCCACGCGTTAAGTCTCCCGATTTCCATGTTGGTATCTATGTTTGCTTGGCAGAGTATCTGTCATCAAATCCACCTGAAATTTCATTGAAAACAAAGCATGCCCGTTTCCAAAGATTTTATCTTTACTTTAAAAAGTTTGGTATTGATATTCAGCCAAAGAAGCGGAGAATATAAGTAAGGATAATTTTAAGACACAATTCTCTTTTAAATTTGGGTTTTGTGTACTTGCTTCTAGGTAGCAAATTTTAATTTTTCGCTTTTTTCAGCTTTTTTCTTCATATGCTATTAAAGTTCTTTAAAAACGTATTAACCACAACTTTATTTTCCAAATTCAGACTCGACTTCCAGTAGAAATTATGTTATGTTTGAAGTAAAAAACGTCTTAAAAATAAGGTGTTGAAAAACATGTCCTATTCTTGAATGATGTTTTACTTTTTAGTCTAGATGCAAAAAGACAACAAATTTAAAGACAATTTCATAAAATTTAAAGAATTTTTCTGAGTTATTAAAGTCAAGTTGACCTTAGTCCAAACATTTTTTCTTTCATGTTATGATACCCATTTTTAAGTGAAATCACTTAATTATAACAATAAAACGACTTCATTGAAAAGTTTATCGACTTTTGGACAAGGAAAAAAACTTTATATTAGAGAAATGCGTCTTCTATGCTAAGCAAAATTTGCGTTTGTATTCGACAATATTTATTTAAGTGTATTTTTGAATCCTTTTTGGTTTTGTAGTCAATACAACAACAAGCCTAAACACGATTGCATTCATTTTAAAGAAGTTTTATGAACCATTAAAGCCAGGTTGACCATAGTCAACAAATCTTGAATCGAATCACTTAATTATAGGGACAAAACAAAAAAAAAATAATTTAGGCCTAAATAGCTAAAATTAAATAATAACAAAAAATCATACAAGGTTGACCAAATAAACAACAAAAAGGACAAAACGATTTCATTGAAAAGTTTATAGATTTTGCGACAAATAAACAACTTTATATCCGAGTAATATGTCTTTTATACTGAGCAAAACTCCCATTCGAATTCTAAAGATATGAAATCTTTGGCCTCACGAAAATATTTTTTTTTCAATGTAGGTTGTACTTTCGTTATGGCTAGAATAGACAGCGTAAGCATTTTCATGGACATTGTTAGATTGACTGAGAATTTCACCACGACCAAAAATATATACTCAGCAAAAAAATTTGGAAGTTCTTCCAAAGGCACAACTTTAAAAGCACTTCCAGAAGATGCACTCCCAATGATGTTTTTTATTTTAACTACCCAGGAAGTTCTTTTAATTCAATTTTTCAATGGTTCCCTGCGCCACACTGTGGAACAGGGTATTATAAGTTAGTGCATATGTTTGTAACACCCAAAAGGAGACGAGATAGACACATGGTGTCTTTGGCAATAATGCTCAGGGTGGGTCCTTGAGTCGATATAACCATGTCCGTCTGTCCGTCTGTCCGTCTGTCCGTCCGTCCGTCTGTCTGTGAACACATTTTTGTGATCAAAGTCTAGGTCGCAATTTAAGTCCAATCGCCTTAAAATTTGGCATATGTTCCTAATTTGGGTCAGAATAGAACCCTATTGATTTTGGAAGAAATCGGTTCAGATTTCGATATAGCTCCCATATATATCTTTCGCCCGATATGCACTAATATGGACCCAGCAGCCAGAGTTTTATACCGATTTGCTTGAAATTTTGTACAAACATAACACTTAATCGTATAGCCCGATATGGACTAATATGGTCTTAAAAGCCAGAGTTTTGGTCCAATTTGGTTGAAATGTTGCACAGGGAGTAGATTTAGCATTGTAGTAGATTTAGCATTGTAGCTATGCGTGTCAAATTTGGTTGAAACCGATTCAAATTTAGATATAGTTCCCATATATATATTTCGCCCGATATGGACTTAGATGGCCCCAGAAGCCAGAGTTTTACCCTAATTTGCTTAAAATTTTGCCCAAGAAGAACAATTAGTACTATAGTCAAGTGTGCCAAATTTTATTGAAAGCGGTTCAGATTTAGATATAGCTCCCATATATATCGTTCGCCCGATATAGACTAATACGGTCCCAGAAGCCAGAGTTTTACCCCAATTTGGTTGAAAATTTGCACTAGGAGTACAATTAGTAGTGTAGTCAAGTGTGCCAAATTTTATTGAAATCGGTTCAGATTTAGATATAGCTCCCATACATATCGTTCGCCCGATTTACACTCATATGACCACAGTGGCCAATCTTTTGCTCCGATTTAGTTGAAATTTTGCACAGGGAATAGAATTAGCATTGTAGCTATGCGTGCCAAATTTGGTTGAAATCGGTTCAGATTTAGATATAGCTCCCATATAAAGGGTGATTTGTTAAGAGCTTGATAACTTTTTTTTTTTTTAAAAACGCATAAAATTTGCAAAATCTCATCGGTTCTTTATTTGAAACGTTAGATTGGTCCATGACATTTACTTTTTGAAGATAATTTCATTTAAATGTTGACCGCGGCTGCGTCTTAGGTGGTCCATTCGGAAAGTCCAATTTTGGGCAACTTTTTCGAGCATTTCGGCCGGAATAGCCCGAATTTCTTCGGAAATGTTGTCTTCCAAAGCTGGAATAGTTGCTGGCTTATTTCTGTAGACTTTAGACTTGACGTAGCCCCACAAAAAATAGTCTAAAGGCGTCAAATCGCATGATCTTGGTGGCCAACTTACCGGTCCATTTCTTGAGATGAATTGTTCTCCCAAGTTTTCCCTCAAAATGGCCATAGAATCGCGAGCTGTGTGGCATGTAGCGCCATCTTGTTGAAACCACATGTCAACCAAGTTCAGTTCTTCCATTTTTGGCAACAAAAAGTTTGTTAGCATCGAACGATAGCGATCGCCATTCACCGTAACGTTGCGTCCAATAGCATCTTTGAAAAAATACGGTCCAATGATTCCACCAGCGTACAAACCACACCAAACAGTGCATTTTTCGGGATGCATGGGCAGTTCTTGAACGGCTTCTGGTTGCTCTTCACTCCAAATGCGGCAATTTTGCTTATTTACGTAGCCATTCAACCAGAAATGAGCCTCATCGCTGAACAAAATTTGTCGATAAAAAAGCGCATTTTCTGCCAACTTTTCTAGGGCCCATTCACTGAAAATTCGACGTTGTGGCTCGTTAGTAAGTCTATTCATGATGAAATGTCAAAGCATACTGAGCATCTTTCTCTTTGACACCATGTCTGAAATCCCACGTGATCTGTCAAATACTAATGCATGAAAATCCTAACCTCAAAAGAATCACCCTTTATATGTTTTTCTGATTTCAACAAAAATGGTCAAAATACCAAAATTTTCCTTGTAAAATCGCCAGTGCTTAGTCGAAAAGTTGTAAAAATTACTCTAATTTTCCTAAACATCTAATACATATATATAGAGCGATAAATCATAAACAAACTTTTGCGAAGTTTCCTTAAAATTGCTTCAGATTTAAATGTTTCCCATATATTTTACAAACATTGTGTTCCACCCTAGTGCATTAGCGGACTTAAATTTTGAGTCTATAGATTTTGTAGAAGTCTATCAAATTCTGTCCAGATCGAATGATATTTAAATGTATGTATTTGGGAAAAACCTTTATATATAGCCCCCCAAAACATTTGACGGATGTGATATGAAAATTTAGATGTGATACGAAAATTTAGATCTACAAAGTGGTGCAGGGTATAATTTTGTCGAAAAAAAATGCTGAATCCAATCTGAAAAAATTGTGATTTTTGAAAATATTGGAGGTCAAACGTTTCCGACAAGCGTTAGAATCCATTAAAAATTATAAAATTTATAAAAATTATTTATTTGACAAAATATTACAGAATTTTTCAATTTACATAAAAAAAAATTGAATTCGGATCACAAATAAAGAAGTGATGCAAATTCAATGCAACGGCTGATGAAATGGAGGACTTCCATCCTATGACAAGCCCATGTTAAATTCATCGCTTCTGCGTCAATTTTGAACCACTTCCGGTTCCAAAAAAAAAAAACAAAAAACATTTTCATTACACTTTTGGCGACGCTTTTTTTGCTGGGTATAAAAGTGTTGCCTTTTATATTTAGGGATTAGAGAACAAAAACAAATATTAATCATCATAAATCGATTTATTGTTTTTAAAAAATCATAATCTTAAAAGGAAATATTAAGATCTGTACACTTTTGCATGCGTTTGAACCAATTGTCGAAGCACCTTTGTCACTCTTATTGAGGTATCTTCAAAATATGCATTCTGAACACATCAATCGTTTCTTTACGTGTCGAAAAACGTTCACATCTCATTTTATTTTTTACGTACGGGAATGAAAAGAAGTCATTCGATACTAACAAGTCCATTTTTGACCACTCAAAACATGGATTTGAAGGTTATCCGCCGTATAGTCTTAGGCTCACTTAGACTATTCAGTCCATTGTAATACCACAGTGGTGAACTTATCTCTTATCACTGAGTGCTGCCCGATTCCATGTTAAGCTCAATGACAAGGGACCTCCTTTTTATAGCCGAGTCCGAACGGCGTTCCACATTGCAGTGAAACCACTTAGAGAAGCTTTGAAACCCTCAAAAATGTCACCAGCATTACTGAGGTGGGATAATCCATCGCTGAGAAACTTTTTGATGTCCGGTCGAAGCAGGAATAGAACCCACAACCTTGTGTATGCAACGCGGGCATGCTAACAGTTGCACCACGGTGGCTCCCTGAGTTCATCCATGCGCTGTTGTTGAGTTAATCCACGTACAAAGGTGTAAAATTATCGCACAAAAATGTTCACAATTTAATTTTTTTTGGCAAGATGACTCTTTTATGTTGCTGAAAACAAAACAAATGGCGCTCCAATAGCAAAACGTACTGATTAAGCTTTAGGTTAAAATAAATTGGACTATTCAGTTGACAGATTGCTACACTAGGGGAGCCACCGTCGTGCATTTGTTACCATGCCCGTCTTCCATACAAAGAATCATGGGTCAATCCCAGTTTCGACAGAACAAAGGGTATATAAACAATATCAGCCAAAATGGGCACCAAGCAAATTTGCTGCACTACTACATATATCCTCGATAGGCCCCAAAGAGAGAACTTTGCAAGGTATTAGATTACAAGATCATGTGGGTAATCTATGTAGTACCTAATGAGTTTTGTCTTTAATCCCATTGTCTAAGCTTCTGGAGGTCTATCTTTCTCTCTATCCTTAATTGTATCTTAAATGGAGCAGAGTCAACGACTGTTTCTAGAACATTCCAGTGAAATTATGATATCATACTCTTTTTACTTTTCAATGTTTCTTTGACGTAAAATACGTGTCATCGTATTTATCAGTATTTTTTTTTATCATTTTTCTACATTAGTGTGAAAAAAATCTAAAAATTTTGTCTTGTTGGTCGAGTATATCTCTTGTTCGAAATTTATGAAGAATTTCATGTTTGTTAATTTTTCCATTGATAAGTTATTTTGTGTACTCCAGGACATACATGTTTGAAAAATATAACAAATATACACGTTTTATAGTTCAATAACTGATTGTCAATTGTAATACATTCAAGTTGTGGCTCATATCTCTAAATACCTTGGAATAAAGTCATAAGAATGCATTAAATTGAAAATAATTTTGATTGCTTCCGCACATTTCCACATCACAAGCATTTATAACCGATTTTAAATTAACCAACAATTGATTTAAAATGGCAAATTGCCTTTTTTATACCCACCACCATAGGATGGGGGGTATATTAACTTTGTCATTCCGTTTGTAACACATCGAAATATTGCTCTAAGACCCCATAAAGTATATATATTCTGGGTCGTGGTGAAATTCTGAGTCGATCTGAGCATGTCCGTCCGTCCGTCCGTCCGTCCGTCCGTCCGTCCGTCTGTTGAAATCACGCTAACTTCCGAACGAAACAAGCTATTGACTTGAAACTTGGCACAAGTAGTTGTTATTGATGTAGGTCGAATGGTATTGCAAATGGGACATATCGGACCACTTTTACGTATAGCCCCCATATAAACGGACCCCAAAATTTGGCTTGCGAGGCCTCTAAGAGAAGCAAATTTCATCCGATCCGGCTGAAATTTGGTACATGGTGTTAGTATATGGTCTCTAACAACCATGCAAAAATTGGTCCACATCGGTCCATAATTATATATAGCCCCCATATAAACCGATCCCCCGATTTGGCTTGCGAGGCCTCTAAGAGAAGCAAATTTCATCCGATCCGGCTGAAATTTGCTACATGGTGTTAGTATATGGTCTCTAACAACCATGCAAAAATTGGTCGACATCGGTCCATAATTATATATAGCCCCCATTTAAACCGATCCTCCGATTTGGCTTGCGAGGCCGCTAAGAAAAGCAAATTTCATCCGATCCGGCTGAAATTTTGTACGTGATGTTAGAATATGGTCTTTAGCAACCATGCAAAAATTGGTCCACATCGGTTCATAATTATATATAGCCCCCATATAAACCGATCACCAGATTTGACCTCCGGAACCTCTTGGAAGACCAAAATTCATCTGATTCAGTTGAAATTTGGTATGTGGTGTTAATATATGGCCTCAAACTCCCATGCAAAAATTGGTCGATATCGGTCCATAATTATATATAGGCCCCATATAAACCGATCCCCAGATTTGACCTCCAGAGCCCCTTGGAAGAGCAAAATTCTTGCCATTCGGTTGAAATTTGGTACGTGATGTTAGTATATGGTATCCAACAACCATGCAGGAATTGGTTCCTATCAGTCCATAATTATATATAGCTCCCATATAAACCGATCCCCAGATTTGACCTCCGGTGCCTTTTGGAGAAGCAAAATTCATCCGTTCTGCTTGAAATTTGGTACGTGGTGGTAGTATATGATATTTAACAACCATGCCAAAAGTGGTCCATATCAGTCCATAATCATATATAGCCCCCATATAAACCGATCCCGTGATTTGGTTTTGGAACCTCTTGGAGAAGCAAATTTCATCCGAATGAGTTGAAATTTGGTACATTGTGCTAGTATATGGTCGTTAACAACCATGCCTAACTAGGTCCATATCGGTCTATAGTTATATATGGCCCTCAGATAAATCGATCCCCAATCACACAAAAATTGGTCCATATCAAGTTCATAATTGTATATAGCCCCCATATAAGCGACCCCCATATTTCAATTCTGGCTCTCTACGTACAAAAATTCCATATCGATTCGTAATTATTTGTAGACTTAACTATACATAACTTTTTTGTCTAATATATACCATGTATGGACTAAATCACAGTCTTTCGTAGAAGTTTCTACGCAATCCATGGTGGTGGGTACATAAGATTCGGCCTGGCCGAACTTGCGGCCGTATGTACTTGTTTAGAACTGTCCTCAATAGCGTCGCTTCAAATACACATAGTCTACTTGAACAGGTATTCGAAACTTCGAAACGAGCAACACTGGATTTAATACTGGATTTAATAGGAAACCACTACAATTGCTACTATCACAATGTTGACAAAAAAAAAAGCTATTGAAGCGAACAAACAATCACGATTACGTATGACACGACTTACGGAAATTGGTCAGGATATCGGCGTTATTTGTTTGCCGTTCGAATCAGATATCGATGATGCCTTCGTCCTGTTTCAATTCAGCTCAGCAAGGTGGTGAGTGGTGTGTATGGTTATTTGTGGGGGCTTTTGAAGAGTGATGTAGTAGTACTAGTAGTTGTTGTATAGCTATCACATGTATATTAAGGTGGAACGTTTTATATGATTGACTCGAGACTTAAAATTTTTTGGGTGCTATATTAATTGCGTTGTCTATGGACTAGTGGTCGTGAGTCATATTTTTCTTGGCACTCACGACGAAAAATTCTCACGCACGCTCGCACGATATTTTTAGTAGAGCTCACGCACATTCACGAAACAGAAATCTGTACTGACACACGAAATCTTTCCAAACACTCATACCCACGAGTGGTAAATTTTTATTCATGCACACTCACGCTTACTCACTCAGTAGAAAGTACTAACGTATACAAATATTGTGACTCTCCAAAAGTGTGGAGACTCACACGAAAAGTCCCCTGATTAAAAAAAATCAGTTCACTAAAGATCAGTCAGTCCTAGAATTGTCAGAGTAATTTGATTGAAGACGTGAACATGACTAAAATCGAGAACGTTATAAAAATCTTCAGACCATAGTAGTCACACATTTTATGTGAAGATTTTAAGATTTAACAAGTAAGGAAAGTCTAAAGTCGGGTGGGCCGACTATATTATACCCTCCACCACAGATATATACATTTAAATCTGAACCGACAGTATATTTAAGGCTTCTTAGTGGGCAATATATTTAAGCATTCTTAGAAAGCTTAGCTTAAAATTTAAGTCGGTCAATGCCCAGGGGTGGAACACAATGTTAGTAAAAAACAATGTCTAAAGTCGGGCGGGGCCGACTATATTATACCCTGCACCACTTTGTAGATCTAAATTTTCGATACCATATCATATCCGTCAAATTTTGTTGGGTGCTATATATAAAGGTTTGTCCCAAATACATACATTTAAATATCACTCGATCTGGACAGAATTTGATAGACTTCTACAAAATCTATAGACTCAAAATTTAAGTTGGCTAATGCACTAGGGTGGAACACAATGTTAGTAAATAAATATGGAAAACATTTAAATCTGAAGCAATTTTAAGGAAACTTCGCAAACGTTTATTTATGATTTATCGCTCGATATATATGTATTAGAAGTTTAGGAAAATTAGAGTCATTTTTACGACTTTTCGACTAAGCATTGGCGATTTTACAAGGAAAATGTTGGTATTATGACCATTTTTGTCGAAATCGGAAAAACATATATATGGGAGCTATATCTAAATCTGAACCGATTTGGTTCAGATTTAGAAATTTGGCACGCATAGCAACAATGCTAATTCTACTCCCTGTGCTAAATTTCAACTAAATCGGAGCAAAAAATTGGCCTCGGTGGTCATATGAGTGTAAATACGGCGAAAGCTATATATGGGAGCTATATCTAAATCTGAATCGATTTCAACCAAATTTGGCACGCATAGCTACAATGCTAATTCTACTCCCTGTGCAAAATTTGAATTGAATCGGAGTAAAAGATTGGCCACTGTGGTCATATGAGTGTAAATCGGGCGAACGATATATATGGGAGCTATATCTAAATCTGAACCGATTTCAATAAAATTTGGCACACTTGACTACACTACTAATTGTACTCCTAGTACAAAATTTCAACCAAATTTCAATCTAAATCTGAACCGATTTCAACCAAATTTGGCACGCATAGCTATAATGTTAAATCTACTCCCTGTGCAAAATTTCAACCAAATTGGGCCAAAACTCTGGCTTTTAGGACCATATTAGTCCATATCGGGCGAAAGATGTATATGGCAGCTATATCTAAATCTGAACCGATTTCAATCAAATTTTGCACACTTGACTATAGTACTAATTGTACTCCTAGTGCAAAATTTCAACCAAATTCGGCCAAAACTCTGGCTTCTGGGGCCATATAAGTCCATATCGGGCGAAAGATATATATGGGAGCTATATCTAAATCTGAACCGATTCCAATCAAATTTTGCACACTTGACTATACTACTAATTGTACTCCTAGTGCCAAGTTTCAACCAAATTCGGCCAAAAATCTGGCTTCTGGGGCCATATAAGTCCATATCGGGCGAAAGATATATATGGGAGCTATATCTAAATCTGAACCGATTTCAATCAAATTTTGCACACTTGACTATACGACTAAGTGTTATGTTTGTAAAAAATTTCAAGCAAATCGGTATAAAACGCTGGCTGCTGGGTCCATATTAGTGCATATCGGGCGAAAGATATATATGGGAGCTATATATAAATCTAAACCGATTTCTTCCAAAATCAATAAGGTTCTATTCTGACCCAAATTAGGAACATGTGCCAAATTTGAAGGCGATTGGAGTTAAAATGCGACCTACACTTTGATCACAAAAATGTGTTCACAGACAGACGGACGGATGGACGGACGGACATGATTATATCGACTCAGGGACTCACCCTGAGCATTATTGCCAAAGACTCCATGTGTCTATCTCGTCTCCTTCTGGGTGTTACAATCATATGCACTAACTTATAATACCCTGTTCCACAGTGTGGCGCAGGCTATAATAAAATAGTTCATATTTTCCTAAAATGGCAGAAGTTTGCTTAAATTGAGTTCGTAAGTCTCTCAAATGAGTAAATTTTACTAAAATTGTACCTGTTTTGAACTTCGTACAACTCTAAAGACATTTTAACAATTGTTAAATGCAATTTTTTCTTTCAACATATGAAATTTTCTTAAACAACAGAAAAAAATTAATTATTTGAAAAAAAAATCTTCAGTTTGACAAAAAGTATTAACTTAATTATAACATGTTGTAATTAGAAAACTATTTTAGTTAAAATTTTACATTTTCTTCCACGATGGGAGCACTTTTTTTGGGTGCATGATTAAAATCGAGAACGTTATAAAAATCTTCAAACCATAGTAGTCACACATTTTATGAGAAGATTTTAAGATTTGAATATAACCTAACCTAACCTTATCACAATGGACTGAATATTCTAAGTGAGCCTGAATAAAATCGGGCTGTCACTTTAACCTAACTCGTTATTACGTTCGTGAGCGTTTTTGTCCGAAATTTATTATTCACGCATAAACAGATTATTTTCGTGACTTTTCGTAGCTGGTTAATCGCGACTCAGGCGTTAGTTACGGATATTTCGTGGCACGTGCACACCTCTACTCATAATTTAGAGTTATAAAATTCGAAAATCTACTATTCGACTAATCGACTTTTTGTTAAAAAGAAATCGATTCTTTGTAATCTTTAAAAGTGACTGATCTATTTTTCAATTCTTTGAAAATAGTGTCAAAGTCGAATAATAAAATTCTGATGTTCGTGGAAGTCAACTAAACGATTTCACATATCAGTCATGGTCGACTCATTGACATTTGGTGGGGACTAAAATCGACTAACGGAATTACGAGGGTTGAACGCCGAAGAAGGATCACTCTTCACAACGACAACGAGAGCTCTCACAAACAACTGCATTTTTGAGCCCTAAAAGCAGTGATCTAATGGGTTATTCGCCATATAAAGGGTGATTCTTTTGAGGTTAGGATTTTCATGCATTAGTATTTGACAGATCACGTGGGATTTCAGACATGGTGTCAAAGAGAAAGATGCTCAGTATGCTTTGACATTTCATCATGAATAGCCGAACGATCTGCCACAACGTCGAATTTTCAGTGAATGGGCCCTAGAAAAGTTGGCAGAAAATCCGCTTTTTTATCGACAAATTTTGTTCAGCGATGAGGCTCATTTCTGGTTGAATGGCTACGTAAATAAGCAAAATTGCCGCATTTGGAGTGAAGAGCAACCAGAAGCCGTTCAAGAACTGCCCATGCATCCCGAAATATGCACTGTTTGGTGTGGTTTGTACGCTGGTGGAATCATTGGACCGTATTTTTTCAAAGATGCTGTTGGACGCAACGTTACGGTGAATGGCGATCGCTATCGTTCGATGCTAACAAACTTTTTGTTGCCAAAAATGGAAGAACTGAACTTGGTTGACATGTGGTTTCAACAAGATGGCGCTACATGCCACACAGCTCGCGATTCTATGGCCATTTTGAGGGAAAACTTCGGAGAACAATTCATCTCAAGAAATGGACCGGTAAGTTGGCCACCAAGATCATGCGATTTGACGCCTTTAGACTATTTTTTGTGGGGCTACGTCAAGTCTAAAGTCTACAGAAATAAGCCAGCAACTATTCCAGCTTTGGAAGACAACATTTCCGAAGAAATTCGGGCTATTCCGGCCGAAATGCTCGAAAAAGTTGCCCAAAATTGGACTTTCCGAATGGACCACCTAAGACGCAGCCGCGGTCAACATTTAAATGAAATTATCTTCAAAAAGTAAATGTCATGGACCAATCTAACGTTTCAAATAAAGAACCGATGAGATTTTGCAAATTTTATGCGTTTTTTTTAAAAACAAAAGTTATCAAGCTCTTAACAAATCACCCTTTAGTTCTGACTTGTCACCGAATGACTTTTTTTTATTCCCGTGTGTAAAAAAATAAAATGAGAGGTCAACGTTTTTTGACACCTGAAGAAGCGGTTGATGGGTTCAAAATGCAAGGGATTCCCTTCCCTTCCCTTCAAGGGAAATGAAGGGATTCGATAATTTTGTCAAACACATTCAAAAGTGTATAGGTCTTAATTGGGAATATTTTGTAATTTTCGATTATTATACCTCGATTTCAAAATCGATGTAAAAACGAATTCCCCTTATATACGAAAAATATGATTTTCTAAATGCGGAAAAGTCGGCTTGTGAATAAGTCATATTCGACATTTTACAATTTTTATACCCTCCACCATAGGATGGGGGTATATTAACTTTGTCATTCCGTTTGTAACACATCGAAATATTGCTCTAAGACCCCATAAAGTATATATATTCTGGGTCGTGGTGAAATTCTGAGTCGATCTAAGCATGTCCGTCCGTCCGTCCGTCTGTCCGTCTGTCCGTTCGTCCGTCTGTCCGGCTGTCCGTCCGTCTGTGGAAATCACGCTAACTTCCGAACGAAACAAGCTATCGACTTGAAACTTGGCACAAGTAGTTGTTATTGATGTAGGTCGGATGGTATTGAAAATGGGCCATATCGGACCACGTTTACGTATAGCCCCCATATAAACCGATCCCCAAATTTGGCTTGGGGAGCCTCCCGGAGCAGCAAAATTCATCCGATCCGGTTGAAATTTGGTACGTGGTCTTAGTATACGGTCTCTAACAACCATGCAGGAATTGGTCCATATCGGTCCATAATTATATATAGCCCCCATATAAACCGATCCCCAGATTTGACCTCCGGAGCCTCTTGGAGGGGCAAAATTCATCCGATCCGATTGAAATTTGGTACCTGATGTTAGTTTACGGCCTCTAATAACCATGCAAAAATTGGTCCATATCGGTCCATAATTATATATAGCCCCCATATAAACCGATCCCCAGATTTGACCTCCGGAGCCTCTTGGAAGAGCAAAATTCATCCGATCCAGTTGAAATTTGGTACATGGTGTTAGTATGTGGTCTCTAACAACCATGCAAAAATTGGTCCATATCGGTCCATAATTATATATAGTTCCCATATAAACCGTCCCCAGATTTGACGTCCGGAACCTCTTGGAGGAGCAAAAGTCATCCGATACGGTTGAAATTTGGTACATTTTGTCAATATATGGCCTCTAACAACCATGTAAAAAATGGTCCATATCGGTCTTTAGTTATATATAGCCGATGACTTATTACACAAAAATTGGTCCATATCGCCAAAAATAATCTACCAAAATTTTATTTCCATAGAAAATTTTGTCAAATTTTATTACTATAGAAAGTTTTGTCAAAATTTAATTTCTATAGAAAGTTTTGTCAAAAGTTTATTTCTATACAAATGTTTGTCAAAATTTTATTTCCATAGAAAATTTTGTCAAAATTTTATTTCTATAGAAAATTTTGTAATCTACCAAAACTTTATTTCCATAGAAAATTTTTTCAAATTTTATTACTATAGAAAGTTTTGTTAAAATTTCATTTCTATAGAAAGTTTTGTCAAAAGTTTATTTCTATAGAAATGTTTGTCAAAATTTTATTTCTATAGAAAATTTTGAAAAAAATTTATTTCTGTAGAAAATTTTGTCAACATTTTATTTCTATACAAAATTTTGTCAAAATTTCATTTCTATACAAAATTTTATCAACATTTTATTTCTATAGAAATTTTTGTCAAAATTGTATTGCTATAGAAAATTTTGTCAACATTTTACTTCCATAGAAAATTTTGTCAACATTTTATTTCTATAGAAAATTTTGTCAAGTTTTTATTTCTATAGAAAATTTTGTCAAATTTTTATTTCTATAGAAAATTTTGTCAAAATTTTATTTCTATAGAAAATTTTGCCAAGGTTTCATTTCTATAGAAATTTTGTCAAAATTTTATTTCTATAGAAAATTTTGTCAAACTAGATTATATACGTATTTAATCGGCCTTTTTTTGTTTAATATATACCCCGTATGGGCTAACTTACAATTTAGAAGACAGTGCTAAAAAGTTTTACTATACCTTGCCATCGGCAAGTGTTATCGCAACCCAAGTAATTCGATTGTGGATGACAGCCTTTAGTAGAAGTTCCTACGCAATCCATGGTGGAGGGTACATAAGATTCGGCCTGGCCGAACTTACGGCCGTATATACTTGTTTTTTCTATCTTTGAGTTTAGCATTTTGAGAATCTGATGAACCAAAATCGATGTTAAGAGGAATTCCTCCTCTTATACTGAACGAAACTGTGTTTTGGAAAAAGTTAAAGAGTCTATAGTCAACTTTTGAAATTTTGTAAAAATCGACCTTTGAGTTTAGCATTTTTAAAATCTGATGAACCAAAATCGATATAAGAGGAAGTCCCTACCGGGACTGTGTTTTGCCAAATTAAAGGGGATTTACAAGCGGACGGACATTTTGCGAATGGTTCTGTTATGAATTGTAATGTGAATCAAAAAGTTGACTTTTCGACATTTTCAAAATTTGGAAAATACGACTTTTTATTTGAATTACAATCACGTCCGTCCGTTTTACAATCATCACTTCTAGTTGACATAGTTCCAATTTCCATTTCATTTTTGTAAAATTCAGTATAAAGGGAATACCCCCATCCACGATTTTTGAATTTGGTCATTTGATTTTGAAATGCAAAGCTCTAGGTGTACATTTTCAACCAACCCTAATGTAACTATGTTTGTCAATGGTTAATATAGTGTGTGCATTGAAGTGTGAATATCTATTCTCCATACTCTCTGGTCTCTGTCTCTCTCGCTCTCACGTACAAGCAATTGCACACACATTGGCTTAAGGTGTTTAACAAACACTTCATACATAAATATGCAAAATAAACAAACGCAACAGCAACAACGAGAGCAACGTTGGCTGTGAAAGCAGTGACTTGGAAATGTATCACAGCTAAAGTGAGTGGTGTTATTAGAGCTTTTTGTGAGGGTGTTAGCCTTAATTGAATCACTTCTGTCACGCATTCGATGCTTCCAAGCTTTAACAGGTTTCTTGAAAAACGAAAACAAAAACATACTCATATATTGACTAAAACATTTTTTCATCTATGGTAGCAAGTGATGTTATCCATCGCGTTACCATGCATGGTCCAATGACATACAAAGATTTCGTATACCTACACTCAAAAAAAAAAACTTTACTTGGATCCAAAGATTTTGACCTTCCCTTAAGAATTTTGGTATTGATTACGAGCCAAAGATGCGGCTTCTTTAAAATAAAGAAAATTTTTAGCGATCTATCTGGCTTCAAAGCTAGGACAAATAAAATTAAAGTTAGAATACAGATCTCATATATCAAATTTTCATTCTCTTTTCGCGGTTTATTAATAAATGTACTCACGTACAAACAAAGGCCAGTTTAAAAATCCAAATTATAACGGATGCTTCAAAGTAAAAAAAGTTTTCTTAGTTTCAAAATAGAAAAAAATTAACCAAAGACGCTAAATCCTCAAATTTCAAGCGTTTTTATCTTAAATCTAAAGATTCCAGATTCTTAATTCCAAAAAAAAAAAAAAATTAACCAAAGACGCTAAATCCTCAAAATAAGTCTTAGCCTATATTTTAAGCGTTTTTATCTTAAATCTAAAGATTCAATATTTCAGTTAATTTAAGGACAATTTCTTTAAATCAAAAATGTGTTTCTTTACTTTAAAGAAAATTAGCCTTAGTTCAAAGACATGTGACTTTAACGGAGGGACGCAAATTTACAAAATTAGTGTCCTAAATTTAATGAAAAAAAAATTTTAAAGCAAAGATTATAAACGTTATTTTAATTAAAATTTCATTATTTTAAAGAAATTTGTCCTTAATATTTTGTAAATTTCGCATCCTAAAATTTAGGCTGCGTAATCTTAATTATCACGTAAATATTTTTTTCAGTGTAGAACAACAATTTTTTTTTTCTTTAATCATCCTTTTTTGTTTTTATATGTTCACTATATAAAATAACGAAATATTGAATTTCGTGTGCTAGATCCACGAAATTTTTCACACACTCATGTGCCATACTAAAGCGAAAAAACAACTTTTACTTTTGATTAAAATTCATTTAGTCTTGCACTCCCAGTCGCGATATAATTTAATAACCAATACATCATATTCTCAGTGACAGTTTTTGTTGTTTGAGAACACACACCAGGGATTGGTATCAGTGTGAGTGAAATTTCACCAAGTCTACCAGAGACGACGAGTTTTAAATTTTTTTAAAGACATCGTTTTTATACGAGAAAGGTTTTTATGGGTGTCTTTTACTTGGAATGATCTCATATACGAAAAAAGGTTTCTTATACGAGGGTTTATTATACGAGACAGGGTCTTTTATACGAGACAGGGTCTCTTATACGAAACAGGGTCTCTTATACGAGACAGGGTCTCTAATACGAGACAGGGTCTTTTATACGAGACAGGGTCTCTTATACGAGACAGGGTCTCTTATACGAGACAGGGTCTCTTATACGAGACAGGGTCTCTTATACGAGACAGGGTCTCTTATACGAGACAGGGTCTCTTATACGAGACAGGGTCTCTTATACGAGACAGGGTCTCTTATACGAGACAGGGTCTATTATACGAGACAGGGTCTCTTATACGAGACAGGGTCTCTTATACGAGACAGGGTCTCTTATACGAGACAGGGTCTCTTATACGAGACAGGGTCTCTTATACGATTGTAGTCTATTATTAGAGTCAACCTGCCTAGGTCTCGTGTGTGAGACGAAGCCGTTTATATGAGACAAGGCTCCTTAACATATACGGGGAATTATGTTAGGTTAGATATAGTGACAGCTCGAAATTTTAGACTCATTTAGACTATCCAGTCCACTGTGATACCAGAGTGGTGAACTTCTCTTTTATCACTGAGTACTGACCGATTCTATGTTTAGCTCAATGACAAGGGACCTCCTTTTTATACCCTTCACCACTACTGTGGTACAGGGTATAATAAGTTTGTGTATGTAACGCCAAGAAATAGTGGTCATAGACCCATCTTTTAGTATACCGATCGGTTTAGAATTAAATTCTGAGTCGATTTAGCTATGTCCGTCTGTGTGTCTGTCTGTCTGTCTGTCTGTCCGTCCGTCTGTCTTTATATATAATTTTGTGCACAAAGTACAGCTCGCAATTTAAGTCCGATCGTCCTCAAATTTGGCATAGGGCCGTTCCTTGGGACAGAGACAATCGCTATTGGTTTTGGAAAAAATCGGTTCAGATTTAGATATAGCTGCCATATATATTTATCCCCGATGTGGTCGTAGTTAGCGTGTTTATCAACCGATTTTCTTGAAATACCGTACATCCAAATATTTTATGAATCTCGAAAATCTTGCAAAATATCAGCCAAATCGGTTCAGATTTAGATATAGCTCCCATATATATCTTTCGTCCGATTTAGACTCATATGACCACAGAGGCCAAAGTTTACTACCGATCTTCGTGAAATTTTGCACAGAGGGTAGAATTGACATTCTACCAATGCTTGGTAAATTTGATTGAAATCGGTTCAAATTTAGATACAGCTCCCATATATATCTTTCGTCCGATTTGAACTTGAACCAGAGTTTTGCCGTGATTTGCTTCAAATTTTGCACAAGGGGTACGTTTAATAGTATCGTTAAGTATGTCAAATTTTGTTAAAATCGGTTCAGAATTAGATATAGCTCACATATATATCTTTCGCTCGATTTGGAGTTATATGGTCTCAAAAGCCAGTGTTTTGCCCTGACTTACTTCAAATTTTGCACAAGCGGTACTTTTAACGATACTATTGTATGTGCCAAATATGGTCAAAATCGATTCAGATTTAGATATAGCTCCCATATATATATTTCGTCCGATTTGAACTTATATGGCCTAAAAATTCAGAGTTTTGCCGTGATTTGCTTCAAATTTCGCACAAGAAGTACGTTTAGTAGTATAGGTAATTGTGGCAAATTTGGTTGAAATCGGTTCAGATTTAGATATGGCTCCCATATATCTCCCGTCCGATTTGCACTCATATGACCATGGGGGAGCCAAAGTTATACTCTCATTTACGTGAAATTTCGCATAGATAGCAGAATTATTATTCTAACTATGCATGTCAAATTTAGTCAAAATCGGTTCAGATTATATACATAGCTCCCATATATACGTACACCAGAATTGGGGAAATATGGTAGACTGCTTCATATTTTAGACCCATTTTCAATGGGATTTTCCTCCAATTGACTGAATAGTTTCCTCAGAGAATACAAATATGGCAAAAATTCTCACACTTTACACAAAATTCTGTGATAATTTCCCCATATCTTAGCCATATCCTACACAATGCAATGCCAAAATTTCCACAGAACGGATGAGTTTTAAATAAGGCTCCAAGTCGCCCGACTAGACCAAATAATATATCACAACCCACACTTGACCACATATCTTGGCGAGATCTAACCAATATCCTTGTAAAATCGCCACTGCTGAGTAGCAAAAATTGTAAATATTACTCTAATTGTCCTATATCTCGAATACATATGTATCGCCTGAAAAATCATAAATCTCTTTTGTACAATTGCACTAAAATTTCTCTCGCTTCATATTTCCCATATTTTTTACTAACATTGTGTTTCATCCCAGGGCGTTAGCCGATTTAAATTTTAATTCTAGAGTTTTTGTAGAAGTACAAAAAATTGTTTCCATTAAAAGTATTTGTATCTGAAAATGCAAACTTTTATATAGCTCCCAGGAAATTTTAAGTAGTTGAGATGGTAACACAAATGTTTGTCTACATAGTGGTGAAGGTTATAATATAGTTGGCTCCGCCCGAATTTAGACTTTACTTACTTGTTATAGTTGAGTCCGAACGGTGTTCCACATTGCGTTGAAACTATTCAGAAAAGCTTTGAGCACTCAGAATTGTAATAAGAATTACTGAGAGGAGATAATCCACCGCTGAAAATTTTTTTGGTGTTTGGTCGAAACTGGTATTGCTACCCATTGTACCACGGTGGCTCCCGAGGGCCATAACCAATGCCTTCATTTGACACAAAGCCTCTAATATGAGACAAGTTTTTTTTTATGTGTCGAGGTCTTTTATATGAGACAAGGTCGGGACAGAGTTATTTATATAAAACGGAGCAGCTGTTATACGAGGCGGGATCTCTTATACGAAAAATAATATATTGTACGAGACAAGGTCTCTTCTAAAAGATAGGCCCCTTTTTACGAGACAAATTCCGTTCGGTTTACCATACTATTTGGAAACCACTGGGAGAAACTTTAGAAATAGGACCACTACTTCTGATAGAAAAAAAGCCACCACTGAAGAAAATTTTTTGTCATTGAACACTTGCATGTATACATCATACGTTTGCAATTGTTCCATGGAAGCTGTATAGGATGATTTTTGCCAATATTAACACACTCAAACAATTTCGCATTATCCAATAGAGGCCTAATCTCACGAACGCACACTTAACAGTATAAGAAAAATAAAGGAACAAATTTGTCGAAATTGGTGGCATGTTTGTGGAAGGTTAGACATTTCATTCAAATGGTCGAATTATCATTACGACCAACAATTACTCTCTCTTCCTCGGTCTTTCTCTTTTGTACTCCATAATACATCCGAATAATGTCCATTTAACATTGCTAATACTTCACAAAATGAGAATATATGGGCATTTGGCTATAATAAAAATGTACAAAATGGTTTAAAATTAAACCATATTTTATTCTCACAAATGGGCCAATAAAACCGCTATAAATCACCACCCGACTCAATGAGATAAAACAGTTCTTTATGGTGGAGAGATTATGGCGGCATGTCCAAAGTCCATACCTGCTGATACACGTGCTAACCACCATCCTTTTCATATCCCATCACCTGTGGGCTATTCTATAAGGAAGGTCCCAACCATCAGGATACTCATACTCAAAAACACTTCCTCCCTTTTCCCTATTACAGGAAAAAGATGGGCGTAAGGATAATGATAACAAAGGATACACTGAAGGGTTTTATTTTTTTTGCATTGGAATAATTTCTGTTTTGAAATTGGGTAAAAAAAAAATTACAGGAAATTAATGGAAATGTATTCCTCCTTAACTATTGAAGATTCACAAAAGATAAAGATGAGCAACTTCAATGAAAGGACCCAACGCAAAAAACCAAACCAACAGCGACATCATTGATTTCCTTCACATTTTTTTGCGTTGACGATCAAAGGAAAAACGCTAAATAAAAATGCAAAAAAAGGAAAAAAGGACATTGGCCCATGACACCAGGAAGGATGGGCTATCTTTCTCATCGTCATCTTCTTTTCCCTCAATGATATGGAATTTCTAATAGATTCTTCTTAGCAAAAATTTTTCTCTCACATCACTTGTAAAACCATGAAATGGGATGCATTGAGTGTGAGAAGGATATTGAAATTTGATAGAATGCTCTGCTGTCACATGATTAGTTCAAAGTTCGAAGGCAAAGCCATCATGCTTCGATGCTCCACAAAAGCAATGACATATCAGTTTATAATAACGCACAGTGGACAAGGTATATCTCAAAGGCATAGAAAATAATTAGAAAATTTTAATAATATTTCTTCAAATTTTTAATCTAATTGAATTTGAATATGGTAAGAATTTTAGTTTATATATTGGATGTGCAAATTAGTAGTGCACGTTTGACAACAGATGGCTTTGTTCGCGACATACGCATCAGATAATACAGAAAATATATTCATTTCATAATCTCATATCAAAGCCTTCATTTTCAGTATGTGTCATGTGCATTTTTGATGTTTTGGTAGATTTTGGAAAATTTTCCTCTCCAACTAAGATTTACTTCCATTTTATACAGAAATAAAATGTTGATAAAATTTTTCATAAAAATAAAAGGTTGATAAAATTTTACATAGAAGTAAAATTTTGACAAAATTTTCTATAGAAATAACATTTTGACAAATTTTTCCATAGAAATAAAATTTTGACAAAATTTTCTGTAGAAATAAATGTTGACAAAATTTTGTATAGAATATAAATTTTATCAAAATTTTTATAGAAACAAATTTTTAAAAAATTTTCTCCAGAAATAAAATTTGTAAAAATTTTCTATAGAAATAAAATTTGTAAAAATTTTCTATAGAAATAAAATTTTTGAGAATATGTTCTACAGAAATAAAATTTTTAAAAATTTTCAACAGAAAAAAATTGTTGACAATATTTTGACAAATTTTAAACAGAAATAAAATTTTGACAAAATTTTCTATAGAAATAAAATTTTGACAAAATTTTCTATAAAAATGAAATTTTGACAAAATTTTCTATAGAAATAAAATTTTGACAAAATTTTCTTTAGACATAAAATTTTGACAAAATTTTCTTTAGACATAAAATTTTGGTAAATTGTAACAAAATTTTCTATAGAAATAAAATTCTGACAAAAATTTCTATAGAAATAAAATTTTGACAAAATTTTCTATAGAAATAAAATTTTTACAAAATTTTCAACAGAAAAAACTTTTTGACAATATTTTCTATAGAAATAAAATTTTGACAAATTTTAAACAGAAATAGAATTTTGACAAAATTTTCTATAGAAATAAAATTTTTACAAAATTTTCAACAAAAAAAAATGTTTGACAATATTTTCTACAGAAATAAAATTTTGAGAAATTTTAAACAGAAATAGAATTTTAACAAAATTTTCTATATAAATAAAATTTTGACAAAATTTTCTACAGAAATAAAATTTTGACAAAATTTTCTATAGACATAAAATTTTGGTAAATTGTGACAAAATTTTCTATAGAAATAAAATTTTGACAAAATTTTCTATAGAAATAAAATTTTGACAAAATTTTCTATAGACATAAAATTTTGACAAAATTTTCTATAGCAATAAAATTTTGACAAAATTTTCTATAGCAATTAAATTTTAACAAAATTTTTTATAGCTATAAAATTTTGACAAAATTTTCTATAGAAATTAAATTTTGACAAAATTTTCTGTAGACATAAAATTTTGCTAAAATTTTCTATAGAAATGAAATTTTAACAAAATTTTCTATAGACATAAAAGTTTGCTAAAATTTTCTATAGAAATAAAATTGTGATAAAATTTTCTATAGAAATAAAATTTTGGCAAAATTTTCTATAGAAATAAAATTTTGACAAAATTTTCTATAGAAATAAAATGTTGACGAAATTTTCTATAGACATAAAATTTTCGCAAAATTTTCTATAGAAATAAAATTTTGACAAAATTTTCTATAGAAATGAAATGTTGACGAAATCTTCTATAGAAGAAATTTTTACAAAAATTTTCAAAGAAATAAAATTTTGACAAAATATTCTATAGAAATAAAATGTTGACGAAATTTTCTATAGAAACAAAATTTTGACAAAAAAAAAAAATAAAATAAAATTTTCCATATCAATAAAATGTTGATAAAATTTCCCATAGATGTTGATAAAATTTTTAACAGATATAAAATTTTGACAAAATTTCCATAGAACTAAAATGTTGACGAAATATTCTATAGAAATAAAATTTTCTATAGAAATAAAATTGTGACAAAAATTTCTATAGAAATAAAATTTTGACAAAATTTTCTATAGAAATAAAATTTTTACAAAATTTTCAACAGAAAAAAAATTTTGTCAATATTTTCTATAGAAATAAAATTTTGACAAATTTTAAACAGAAATAGAATTTTGACAAAATTTTCTATAGAAATAAAATTTTTACAAAATTTTCAACAGAAAAAAATGTTTGACAATATTTTCTACAGAAATAAAATTTTGACAAATTTTAAACAGAAATAGAATTTTGACAAAATTTTCTACAGAAATAAAATTTTGACAAAATTTTCTATAGAAATAAAATTTTGACAAAATTTTCTATAGAAATAAAATTTTGACAAAATTTTCTATAGAAATAAAATTTTGACAAAATGTTCTATAGAAATAAAATTCTGACAAACATTTCTATAGAAATAAAATTTTGACAAAATTTTCTATAGAAATAATATTTTGACAAAATTTCCTATAGAAATAAAATTGTGACAAAATTTTCTATAGCTATAAAATTTTATCATAATTTTTATAGAAATACATTTTTACAATATTTTCTAAAGAAATAAAATTTTGACAAAATTTTCTATAGAAATAAAATTTTGACAAAATTTTCTATAGAAATAAATTTTTGACAAAATTTTCTACAGACATAAAATTTTGACAACATTTGCTATAGCAATAAAATTTTAAAAATATTTTCTTTAGCTATAAAATTTTGACAACATTTTCTATAGAAATGATATTTTGGAAAAATTTTCTATAGACATTAAA
This sequence comes from Haematobia irritans, assembly GCF_050003625.1. Lineage (NCBI taxonomy): Eukaryota > Metazoa > Arthropoda > Insecta > Diptera > Muscidae > Haematobia > Haematobia irritans. The sequence continues at coordinate 177,830,067 of NC_134399.1, forward strand.
TTTTGCTAAAATTTTCTATAGAAATAAAATTGTGACAAAATTTTCTATAGCAATAAAATTTTAACAAAATTTTCTATAGCTATAAAATTTTGACAAAATTTTCTATAGAAATAAAATGTTGACGAAATTTTCTATAGACATAAAATTTTGGCAAAATTTTCTATAGAAATAAAATTTTGACAAAATTTGCTATAGAAATAATATTTTGACAAAATTTCCTATAGAAATAAAATTGTGACAAAATTTTCTATAGCTATAAAATTTTATCAAACTTTTTATAGAAATAAATTTTTACAATATTTTCTAAAGAAATAAAATTTTGACAAAATTTTCTATAGAAATAAAATTTTGACAAAATATTCTATAGCAATAAAATTTTGACAAAATTTTCTATAGAAGTAAAATTTTGACAAAATTTTCTACAAAATAATATGAAATACAATAACATAATACAACATTTCATTCGAAAACAAAATATTTTTCACTAACCACAAAAATTTGATCAACAGCTTCAAAATATGTTTTTTTTTTTTAATTTGTAGATTTTTGGTAAAATTTTCTTAAAATTGAGTAGATTATTGTTAACACGAGTACAACCGTGGTCATGTGGCCGGAGTGTAAACAACATATACTAACTTGATCATTCCATTTGTAACAGATCGAAATATTGGTCTCAGACTCAATAAAGTTTGAGTCGTGTGTGAAATTCTGATTCGATCTAGCGAGGTGTGTCCGTTCGTCTGTTGAAATCACGCATCTGAACAAAGCAAGCTATCGACTTGAAAATTTACAGTATTTTCTATAATTTTGTCTTTATGGAAACCACCGTGCATGTACCAGAATTCTCCTTTTGCCTCCTCAACAATCTGTTATACAGCCCTCTCACTACTCTCTTAGTCCTACTGTTGTTGTCACCAACTCCCTATAATTCTAATTTTAAACATTTTTTAAAATTTTTTTATAGAAAATTTTTACGAAATTTTTTATAGAAAATTTTGTGCAATTTTTTATAGAAAATTTTTGTGAATTTTTTTTATAGAATATTTTTGTAAAATTTTTTAATAGAAAATTTTTGTAAATTTTTTTAATAGAACATTTTTGTGGAAATTTGTTTTTTATAGAAAATTTTGGGATTTGGTTCAAAATTTTATCACTATTTCCTATACTTTTTCTTTATGGTAAACACTATGCATATACCACATTTCTCCCAGTGTCTCCTTAAGAATCTATTATACAGTCCAAAAATCCAGTCCATTATACAGTCCACAACTCCAATCCCCCTATAACTCCAACTTTGTTTAAAAATTTCTGTTAATTTTTGTAAAGAAAATTTTTGGTGATTTTTTTTTTTGATAGAAAATTTTTGTAAAATTTTTTATAGAAAATTTTTGAAAATTTTGAGATTTGGCCCAAAATTCCAAATAATTTTTCTTTATGGAAAACACTATGCATTCTAGTGCTTCCTTAACAATTTGTTATACAGTCCACTCACCACTCCAGAAATAGGTACCGAGTAATTTATCACTCTAACAGTTGCCGTCACCAATCCCCCTATAACTCTAACTTAAAAAAAGTTGTGAAATTTTTGTATAGAAAAGTAAAATTTTTTATAGGAAATTTTCGTGATTTTTTTTATAGAAAATTTTTGTGAAATTTCAAAATTTCAAAGTTTCAAAATTTTATCAGAATTTCCTATAATTTTTCTTCATGTACCGCAATTCTCCTAGTGCCTCCTTAAATGAAATTTTAACAAAATTTTCTATAGACATAAAAGTTTGCTAAAATTTTCTATAGAAATAAAATTGTGATAAAATTTTCTATAGAAATAAAATTTTGGCAAAATTTTCTATAGAAATAAAATTTTGACAAAATTTTCTATAGAAATAAAATGTTGACGAAATTTTCTATAGACATAAAATTTTCGCAAAATTTTCTATAGAAATAAAATTTTGACAAAATTTTCTATAGAAATGAAATGTTGACGAAATCTTCTATAGAAGAAATTTTTACAAAAATTTTCAAAGAAATAAAATTTTGACAAAATATTCTATAGAAATAAAATGTTGACGAAATTTTCTATAGAAACAAAATTTTGACAAAAAAAAAAAATAAAATAAAATTTTCCATATCAATAAAATGTTGATAAAATTTCCCATAGATGTTGATAAAATTTTTAACAGATATAAAATTTTGACAAAATTTCCATAGAACTAAAATGTTGACGAAATATTCTATAGAAATAAAATTTTCTATAGAAATAAAATTGTGACAAAAATTTCTATAGAAATAAAATTTTGACAAAATTTTCTATAGAAATAAAATTTTTACAAAATTTTCAACAGAAAAAAAATTTTGTCAATATTTTCTATAGAAATAAAATTTTGACAAATTTTAAACAGAAATAGAATTTTGACAAAATTTTCTATAGAAATAAAATTTTTACAAAATTTTCAACAGAAAAAAATGTTTGACAATATTTTCTACAGAAATAAAATTTTGACAAATTTTAAACAGAAATAGAATTTTGACAAAATTTTCTACAGAAATAAAATTTTGACAAAATTTTCTATAGAAATAAAATTTTGACAAAATTTTCTATAGAAATAAAATTTTGACAAAATTTTCTATAGAAATAAAATTTTGACAAAATGTTCTATAGAAATAAAATTCTGACAAACATTTCTATAGAAATAAAATTTTGACAAAATTTTCTATAGAAATAATATTTTGACAAAATTTCCTATAGAAATAAAATTGTGACAAAATTTTCTATAGCTATAAAATTTTATCAAAATTTTTATAGAAATACATTTTTACAATATTTTCTAAAGAAATAAAATTTTGACAAAATTTTCTATAGAAATAAAATTTTGACAAAATTTTCTATAGAAATAAATTTTTGACAAAATTTTCTACAGACATAAAATTTTGACAACATTTGCTATAGCAATAAAATTTTAAAAATATTTTCTTTAGCTATAAAATTTTGACAACATTTTCTATAGAAATGATATTTTGGAAAAATTTTCTATAGACATTAAATTTTGCTAAAATTTTCTATAGAAATAAAATTGTGACAAAATTTTCTATAGCAATAAAATTTTAACAAAATTTTCTATAGCTATAAAATTTTGACAAAATTTTCTATAGAAATAAAATGTTGACGAAATTTTCTATAGACATAAAATTTTGGCAAAATTTTCTATAGAAATAAAATTTTGACAAAATTTGCTATAGAAATAATATTTTGACAAAATTTCCTATAGAAATAAAATTGTGACAAAATTTTCTATAGCTATAAAATTTTATCAAACTTTTTATAGAAATAAATTTTTACAATATTTTCTAAAGAAATAAAATTTTGACAAAATTTTCTATAGAAATAAAATTTTGACAAAATATTCTATAGCAATAAAATTTTGACAAAATTTTCTATAGAAGTAAAATTTTGACAAAATTTTCTACAAAATAATATGAAATACAATAACATAATACAACATTTCATTCGAAAACAAAATATTTTTCACTAACCACAAAAATTTGATCAACAGCTTCAAAATATGTTTTTTTTTTTTTAATTTGTAGATTTTTGGTAAAATTTTCTTAAAATTGAGTAGATTATTGTTAACACGAGTACAACCGTGGTCATGTGGCCGGAGTGTAAACAACATATACTAACTTGATCATTCCATTTGTAACAGATCGAAATATTGGTCTCAGACTCAATAAAGTTTGAGTCGTGTGTGAAATTCTGATTCGATCTAGCGAGGTGTGTCCGTTCGTCTGTTGAAATCACGCATCTGAACAAAGCAAGCTATCGACTTGAAAATTTACAGTATTTTCTATAATTTTGTCTTTATGGAAACCACCGTGCATGTACCAGAATTCTCCTTTTGCCTCCTCAACAATCTGTTATACAGCCCTCTCACTACTCTCTTAGTCCTACTGTTGTTGTCACCAACTCCCTATAATTCTAATTTTAAACATTTTTTAAAATTTTTTTATAGAAAATTTTTACGAAATTTTTTATAGAAAATTTTGTGCAATTTTTTATAGAAAATTTTTGTGAATTTTTTTTATAGAATATTTTTGTAAAATTTTTTAATAGAAAATTTTTGTAAATTTTTTTAATAGAACATTTTTGTGGAAATTTGTTTTTTATAGAAAATTTTGGGATTTGGTTCAAAATTTTATCACTATTTCCTATACTTTTTCTTTATGGTAAACACTATGCATATACCACATTTCTCCCAGTGTCTCCTTAAGAATCTATTATACAGTCCAAAAATCCAGTCCATTATACAGTCCACAACTCCAATCCCCCTATAACTCCAACTTTGTTTAAAAATTTCTGTTAATTTTTGTAAAGAAAATTTTTGGTGATTTTTTTTTTTGATAGAAAATTTTTGTAAAATTTTTTATAGAAAATTTTTGAAAATTTTGAGATTTGGCCCAAAATTCCAAATAATTTTTCTTTATGGAAAACACTATGCATTCTAGTGCTTCCTTAACAATTTGTTATACAGTCCACTCACCACTCCAGAAATAGGTACCGAGTAATTTATCACTCTAACAGTTGCCGTCACCAATCCCCCTATAACTCTAACTTAAAAAAAGTTGTGAAATTTTTGTATAGAAAAGTAAAATTTTTTATAGGAAATTTTCGTGATTTTTTTTATAGAAAATTTTTGTGAAATTTCAAAATTTCAAAGTTTCAAAATTTTATCAGAATTTCCTATAATTTTTCTTCATGTACCGCAATTCTCCTAGTGCCTCCTTAACAATCTCTTATATAGTCCACTCACTATTTCAATCTCCCTATAATTCCAACTATAAAAGGTTTTTTTTTGTGAATTTTTTTTAATAGAAAATTTTGCGAGTTTTTTTTATAAAAAATGTTGGTGAATTTTATTTTATAGCAAAATTTATGTAGCATTTTGGGATTTCACTTTATAAGCATTTTCTAAAATTTTACCTTTCGGAAAACACTATGCACTTTACTTTGCCCCTCGTCCATATCAACACCACCATCATCTGAGAACAATGGTGGTTGGTAATTGCAGACAATTCTGTTGACATTCTTAATCGAAGATTTTGATGAATAGGTTACTTACATTACCCATACTACCCGCCCTACCCCGAATATTCCCCATCAATTTAACACATTCCACAATTGATGATAATCAATAGATATTGAAATTTGAAACTTTTCAAGCGGGTGGTGGTGCAAGTGCCAGACAGAAGATTGTGTTAAAAGATAAATGAAAAGAAATTGTTCCCAGAGTATATAATGTAATTTAAGTGTTCATTTTCTATTACTTTTTTTGACCGTTATAATTATTTCAAGTGACGTTTATCACTATTGGGAGAAGAGGGAAAGTCTATCTTTACTCTACTGAGATTATGCGATAATAGGTAATGTCCTTGTGAAAAAAAAAAACAGTTTACATACCCAAATTTCATTTCATTAAAATCGGATAAAAACTTCAACCATTACTATGGCATGGTTAAATCAAAATTTCGTTTGTCTAAAATGTCATTAATTTAAAAAGGCGAACTCTTCATTAGAGTCTACCTTTTCAGAGTAGTGAACTTTTGGATAAAAGAAAATTTAATTTAATTTACATTTTAGACAAAAGCAATTAAACAAAACTAGTAAGGAAAGTCTAAAGTGGCGCGGGGCCGACTATATTATACCCTGCACCACTTTGTAGATCTAAATTTTCGATACCATATCACATCCGTCAAATGTGTTGGGGGCTATATATAAAGGTTTGTCCCAAATACATACATTTAAATATTACTCGATCTGGACAGAATTCATAGACTTCTACAAAATCTATAGACTCAAAATTTAAGTCGGCTAATGCATTAGGGTGGAACACAATGTTAGTAAAAAACAAGTAAGGAAAGTCTAAAGTCGGGCGGGGCCGACTATATTATACCCTGCACCACTATGTAGATCTAAATTTTCGATACCATATCACATCCTATATATAAAGGTTTGTCCCAAATACATACATTTAAATATCACTCGATTTGGGCAGAATTTGATAGACTTTTACAAAACCTATAGACTCAAAATTTAAGTTGGCTAATGCACTAGGGCGGAACACAATTTTAGTAAAAAAATATGGGAAACATTTAAATCTGAAGCAATTTTAAGGAAACTTCGCAAAAGTTTATTTATGATTTATCGCTCGATATATATGTATTAGAAGTTTAGGAAAATTAGAGTCATTTTTACAACTTTTCGACTAAGCAGTGGCGATTTGACAAGGAAAATGTTGGTATTTTGACCATTTTTGTCGAAATCAGAAAAACATATATATGGGAGCTATATCTAAATCTAAACAGATTTCAATTAAATTTGGCACACATGACTATATTACTAATTGTACTCCTAGTGCAAAATTTCAACCAAATCGGGCCAAAACTCTGGCTTCTGGGGCCATATAAGTTCATATCGGGCGAAAAATATATATGGAAGCTATATCTAAATCTGAACCGATTTGGCTGATATTTTGCAAGATTTTCGAGATTCATAAAATATTTGGATGTACGGTATTTCAAGAAAATCCGTTGATAAACACGCTAACTATGAGCACATCGGGGATAAATATATATGGCAGCTATATCTAAATCTGAACCGATTTTTTTCCAAAACCAATAGCGATTGTCTCTGTCCCAAGAAACGGCCCTCTGCCACATTTGAGGACGATCGGACTTAAATTGCGAGCTGTACTTTGTGCACAAAATTACATATACAGACAGACGGACGGACAGACAGACAGACAGACGGACATCGCTAAATCGACTCATAATTTAATTCTAAGCAGATCGGTATACTAAAAGATGGGTCTATGACCACTATTTCTTGGCGTTACATACAAATGCACAAACTTATTATACCCTGTACCACAGTAGTGGTGAAGGGTATAATAAATATGGGAAACGTTTAAATCTGAAGCAATTTTAAGGAAACTTCGAAAAAGTTTATTTATGATTTACCCCTCGATATATATGTATTAGAAGTTTAGGAAAATTAGAGTCATTTTTACAACTTTTCGACTAAGCAGTGGCGATTTTACAAGGAAAATGTTGGTATTTTGACCATTTTTGTCGAAATCAGAAAAACATATTTATGGGAGCTTTATCTAAATCTGAACCGATTTCAACCAAATTTGGCACGCATAGCAACAATGCTAATTCTACTCCCTGTGCAAAATTTCAACTAAATCGGAGTTAAAAATTGGCTTCTGTGGTCATATGAGTGTAAATCGGGCAAAAGCTATATATGGGATCTATATTTAAATCTGAACCGATTTCAACCAAATTTGGCACGCATAGCTACAATGCTAATTCTACTCCCTGTGCAAAATTTCAATTAATTCGGAGTAAAAGATTGGCCACTGTGGTCATATGAGTGCAAATCGGGCGAAAGCTATATATGGGAGATATATCTAAATCTGAACCGATTTCAACCAAATTTGACACGCATAGCTAAAATGCTAATTCTACTCCCTGTGAAAAATTTCAACTAAATCGGAGCAAAAAATTGGCCTCTGTGGTCATATGAGTGTAAATCGGGCGAAAGCTATATATGGGAGATATGTCTAAATCTTACCCGATTTCAACCAAATTTGGCACGCATAGCTACAATGTTAATTATACTCCCTGTGCAAAATTTCAATTAAATTGGGGTTAAACTCTGGCTTCTGGGACCGTATTAGTCCATATCTGTGTGTTAATCACTGTAGAGATATTTGTGTGTTGATGAGTACACTGAAAAAAATATTGTCGTGAGGTCAAAGATTTCATGTCTTTAAAATAAGAATACAAATTTTGCTTAGCATAGAAGACGCATTTCTCTAAAAATAAAGTTATTTCCTTGTCCAAAAGTCGATAAACTTTTCAATGAAGTCATATTGTCCTTATAATTAAGTGATTTGACTTAAAAATGGGTATCTTAACATGAAAGAAAAAATTTATTGGCTAAGGTCAACTTGACTTTAATAATTCAGAAAAATTCTTTAAATTTAATGAAATTGTCTTTAAATTTGTTGTTTTTTGCATCTTGAGTACAAAGCAAAAAATCGTTCAAATATAGGACATGTTTTTCAAAACTTTATTTTAAAGAATTTTTTAATTCAAACATAGCATAATTTCTACTGGAAGTCGAGTCCTAATTTGGAAAATAAAGTTGCCGTTAACTCGCTTTTAAAGGACTTTCATAGCATATGAAGAAAAAAAGCAGAGAAAGCGAAAAATTAAAATTTGCTTCCTAGAAGCAAGTACACAAAACCTAAATTTAAAAGAGAATTGTGTCTTAAAAATATCCTTACTTGTATTCTCTGCTTCTTTGGCTCGGAATCAATACCAAATTTTTTAAAGTAATGACAAAATCTTTGGAACCGAGTATGCTTTTTTTTCAGTGTATGGGAACTAATTTTAAATTTTTTTGTTAAAAAAAATTTTAGAATCATTTTAGTTATTTGTTCGTATTGGATATCTTTGGCTCGAACTATGGCCTTTAAAACGCCGTCTTGGGATGTTGGGTATTGTTTAGTGCCAACATATTCTCAAAAATGCCACAGACGCAAAAATTCAATGGTCCATTGGTTACGTGTACTGAGTCCTGTTGGTATGTCCATGGTCTGCGTCCGAAATGTTTGTCTAGACAGGTTTTCAACACTATTTTTAGGACATTTTTTTCTATAGAAAATTTTGCCAAAATCTTATTTCTATAGAAAATTTTGTCAAAATTTTATATTTATACCAAACAAAAATTTTGTCATATTTTCAAAATTGTATTTCTATAGAAAATTTTATTTCTACAGAAAAGGTTATCAAAATTTTATTTCTATAGAAAATTTAGCCTAAATTTTATTTCTATAGAACAATTTGTAAAATTTTTATATCTATAAAAAAAATTGTCAAAATTTTATTTTTATAGAAAATTTTTTCAAAATTTCATTTCTATAGAAAATTTTGTCAAAATTTTATTTTTATAGAAAATTTTGGCAACATTTTATATGTATAGAATATTTTGTAAAAATTTTATATCTAAAGAAAATTTTGCCAAAATTTTATATCTTTACCAAACAAAAATTCTGCCAAAGTTTTATTTCGATAGAACATTTTGTCAAAATTTTATTCCTATTGAAATTTTTTTTCAAAATTTTATTTCTGTAGAAAATTGTATCAAAATTTTATTTCTATGGAAATTTTTGTCAAAATTATATTTCTATAGAAAATGTTGTCAAAATTTTATTTCTATAGAAGATTTTATCATAATTTTAGTTCTGTAGAAAATGTTGTCAAAATTATATTTCTATAGAAAGTTTTTATAAAAATTTTAGAGGTGGGTTTATTACCTTGCATGTATATCAAATCTTTGTCGAGTGTGAAAGCCACTTCAATTCATCTTAAAACAAGGACTTTGTGTTCTAATATTAAATGCTTACCTAAAATGAAATAGAGAATAGTTATAATTAAAAAAAATGATTTTTATATTTTCTTTTTATATTTATATAACCATGAAGATATTTTGTAATTCATTTAAATTAATTTTCTTACAAATTCTTAGAATAGTTCTTTAAATTTTAATTTTAACAAAAGATTTATTATATACTTTTAGTAAGTTATTAAAAGAATTTCCATACACATCAGTTGTAACATATTTCATATTATGTCTATGTATAATCATAGATATTCATCATAATAGCGGGGATAAATGAATGAGGAATGAGCTGACTGACTGACACAGGCCATAAGGATTATTTTAATTAACATCAAGTTCTAGTCAAAAAGGTAAACTACTTTCAGTTAATTGTTATATACATATGCTTGAACACCATTCTAACAAAAGCAGCTAAAATTCGCACACAAGAAAAAATTAAGGCCCGTATTCATTCCTTTGCTCGTCATAGATAATAAAATTTAATTAAAATATTTTTCACACATTAAGGTGTTCAGACATTTAATTCATTAGCCCACATCTTGGTGAACAATTCATCAAAGCAAAAACCCCGAAACAAGGTAGACGTCAGCCAACATAAGTTCTCTTAGAAAAGTAAAATCCCTAACATGTTGCTTTTATGATTAATATCTTGGGTAAGGTGAAAACTATAAAATGATTTCTATGGAAGGAAATGTATGATGAATAGGAATTTTAATTGTGCTCTTATGAAATTAATTTAAAATGTATTTTCCTGATATTGAATTAAATATATAAACAATATTTACTTCAATACCATTGAGAAAGTAATAAAGTTTGGCAGGATTTCCTATATTACACTTACACTACTACCATAAAAATTACATTTTAAGCAGCTCCCGGAATTATTTATTATACCCTGCTCCACACTGTGGAACAGGGTATTATAAGTTAGTGCATATGTTTGCAACACCCAGAAGGAGACGAGATAGACACATGGTGTCTTTGGCAAAAATGCTAAGGGTGGGCTCCTGAGTCGATATAGCGATGTCCGTCTGTCCGTGAACACATTTTTGTAATCAAAGTCTAGGTCGCAGTTTTAGTCCAATCGACTTCAAATTTGGCACAAGTATGTGTTTTGGCTCAGAATAGAACCCTACTGATTTTTGAAGAAATCGGTTCAGATTTAGAAGCCAGAGTTTTACCCCAATTTGCTTGAAATTTTGCACAGGGAATAGAATTAGCATTGTAGCTATGCGTGCCAAATTTGGTTGAAATCGGTTAAGATTTAGATATAGCTCCGATATTTAGCTTTCGCCCGATTTACACTCATATGACCACAGAGGCCAATTTTTAACTCCGATTTAGTTGAAATTTTGCACAAGGATTAGAATTAACATTGTAGCTATGCGTGCCAAATTTGGTTGAAATCGGTTCAGATTTAGATATATCTCCCATATATAGCTTTCGCCCGATTTACACTCATATGACCACAGAGGCCAATTTTTTGCTCCGATTTAGTTGAAATTTTGCACAGGGAGTAGAATTAGCATTTTAGCTATGCGTACAAAATTTGGTTGAATTCGGTTCAGATTTAGATCTTAATTTATCTTGATTTTATAGAGCCTAGATTTAATCCTACACGGACGAAAAAGACTGTTTTGCATATGTTTGGGTTTAAAAATTATATGTTTGGTACCTACATTTTTTAACACATTATTTTTAAGTGCGAGCATATAATGTTCAAAAACTAGCACAACATGTTTCGGATATATATGTTAATATGTTCGAACATATTTTGTTTTGGACATAAATTTTTTGTAAACATAATATGCTTGGATGCAAACATGTATTAAGTTAGAAATAGCCTACAAACATATATGTGTTTAGTAAGAGAGACCTGAGAGTATGCTGCTAGCAAAAGAATGGAAGTATCCAATTGGCACCTTAAAAATATGCCTAATGTGAAACATAATATGTTTGAAACAATATTTTGTTTAGACCAATCCTGAAAATATATTTGCTTGAAACAAAATCTGTTTGGGGAATATGTTTCAGAAGTGATTTTTTTATATCACATAGAAATAAAAATTTGTATGAAATAAAATTTTAATAAAAGTTAGTATGAAATAAAATTTTGATCAAATTATCTTTAAAAATAAAATTTTGACGAAATTTCCTATAGCAAAGGAATTTTGATAAAATTTCTATAGAAATATAATCTTCACAAGATTTTCTATAGAAATAAAATTTTGACAAGATTTTCTATAGAAATAAAATTTTGACAATATTATCTATAGAAATAAAATTTTGACAACATTTTCTATAGAAATCAAAATTTTGACAAGATTTTCTATAGAAATAAAATTTTGACAAAATTTTCTATAGAAATAAAATTTTGACAAAATTTTCTATAGAAATAAAATTTTGACAAAATTGCGAAAAAAATTTTTGCGAATTTCCTATTCCGAAGGAATTTTTACAAAATTTTGTTATACAAATAAAATTTTGACAAAATTTTCGATAGAAAAATGTTTTAACACAATTTTATATAGAAATAAAATTTTGACAAAATTTTATATAGAAATAAAATTTTGACAAAATTTTCTATAGAAATAAAATTTTGACAAAATTTTCTATAGAAATAAAATTTTGACAAAATTTTCTGTAGAAATAAAATGTTGACAAAATTTTATATAGAAATAAAATTTTGACAAAATTTTATATAGAAATAAAATGTGACAAATTTTTCTTATTGAAACAAAATGTGAAAAAAAAAAACTTCCAATAAAAATACAATTTTGATAGTATTTTCTATAGAAATAAAATTTTGAAAAATTTTTCGATAGAAAAATGTTTTAGCACAATTTTATATAGAAATAAAATTTTGACAACATTTTCTATAGAAATAAAATTTTGACAAACTTTTCTATAGAAATGATATAGAAATAAAATTTTGACAAAATTTTGTATAGAAATAAAATTTTGACAAAATTGCGATAAAATGTTTGCAAATTTCGTATTCCGAAGCAATTTTGACAATTTTTTTTTATTCCAATAAAATGTTGACAAAATTTTCGATAGAAAACTGTTTTAACAAAATTTTATATAGAAATAAAACTTTGACAAAATTTTCTATAGAAATAAAATTTTGACAAAATTTTAAATAGAAATAAAATTTTGACGAAATTTTCTTATTGAAACAAAATGTGACAAATCAAAATTTTATTTTTATAGAATTTTTTTTTAATTTTATTTTTCTATAACATTTTGTGAAAATTTTTGTCAATATTTTTTAAATGGAAAATTTTGCTAAATTTTATTTTAATAGAAAATTTTGCCAAAATTTTATTTTTATAATTTTGTCAAAATTTTATTTCTGTAGAAAGTTGTATCACGCTTGAATTTTAATACGAATAACTTTGTTTGTGATCGCAGTAGATCGTAATGCTTTTGCAAGCTTGTAACAATTAATTGAGCTGTGAGATGAGCGGTTTCCCATAGACATAAAATTTGACAAAATTTTCAATAGAAATAACATTTTGAAAAAATTTTCTATAGAAATAAAATTTGACAAAATTTTCTATAGAAATAAAATTGTGATGAAATTTTCTACTGAAATAAAATTTTGACAAAATTATCTATAGAAATGAAAATTTTAACAAAATACTCATTTTGACAAAATTTTCTACAGAAATAAATTCTTGTAGAAGTAGATTTTGACAAAATGTTCTATAGAAATAAAATTTGACAAAATTTTCTATAGAAATAAAATTGTCTATAGAGATAAAATGTTGACAAAATTTTCTATAGAATTAAATTGTAAATTGCGTTTCCAATAGCAAAAGAATTTTGGCAAATTTTCTATTCAAATAAAATTTTGACAAAATTTCTATAGAAGTAAAATTTTGACAACATTTCCTATAGCAAAAGAATTTTGAAAAAAAAATTCTATAGAAATAAAATATTTAAAAAAGTTTCTATAGAAATAAATTTGACAACATCTCCTGTAGAAATAAGATTTGCAATAAAAATTAAATAGAAATATAATTTTGACAAAATTTTCTATAGAAATAAAATGTTGACAAAAGTCTCTATAGAAATTAAATTTGACAAAATTTCCTATAGAAATAAAATTTGCAAAAAATTAAATAGAAAAAAACCTTGACAAAATTAGCTACAGAAATAAAATTTTGCAAAAATTTTCTATAAAAATGAATTTTCACAAAATTTTCTATTAAAACGATTTTTTTTTAAACATTAAAGACACAAATCAAGGGATATTTATACACCCATTAATAGGAGAAATCATAATATTGAATGATATGTTATATAATATATATTAAAATAAAATAATAAAACATTTCATTCGGAGAAAAAAATTTTTTCATACTAAGCACACAATTTTATCAAGAACTTTTTTTTTTAATTTGCAAGATTTTTGGTAAAATATTCTTTAAATTTTGGTGGATTTTTTTAACTCGAGTGGCAATTGTTGTTAGGTAACATATTTGCTACTTCATCCGAGCTCTGCTTGTTCTTACTTGTTTATAAAGCCACTAATTCATAAATATATCGTAATTCTCTTTTCAACTTTTGTAGTTTTTTTTTCAAATGATCACAATTCCACCACTGTTCTTGTAGATTCTTTGATATCATATCAAGGACGAACAAATATAGGATTTAAGGATTTGTGTAACGCTTTCAAAGCTATCAGTAGCACATGTGCCACATGTGTTTGATAATTTTTGACGGAAGTAAACATGAATACAAATCAGTGTTGATGTGCTCGAGGAATTTCAAAAGTAGCTGGTGTGATAGTATTGGCGCATTAGTGAATAGGGAAAAGCAACTACAAAAGATGTTAAGCTGAATAGTCAGAGAGAGTAAGAAAGAAAGAGATCTATTTCCTGGAGATGGCATTTGATGCGTTATAGGATTAAAACAACAACATACGGCAAAACAACTACACATCTACAGTTCTTTGCACCCTCTCAGTTCTTGTAAAATCCATAGAATAAGGTATACAAAAAAACTTCGTTGTAATCATTTGTTCCGGCAGAGTTGAAAAGTTTGATTGTTTACATGACAATTTCACCTAGAAACATGGAAACGGATACAAAGGCATTGTGGTTGTAATTTACATTGAGATACCTTTGAGAATTGAACATTGAATAAAAGCTTCTCCATTGTAAAGTATTCAAATAATGGGAGGGACAATCTTGGCTGTGGCTGTACTTCCAAAATCAAAAGCATTGTAATTTAAAGATGTAAGCTGTCAAGGGTTTCCCTCACTCTCTAGAAGCCAACTATGATAAATGACATTCGCCTATAGGGTAAGGGAAAATTATTTTAATGGCACTTGAAATCTAAAAATCTACTTTTACATTTATACCAAATAAAACAGATGTTAGTGTCAAGTGGACTTCATGACATTGTTATTGATGTCATGTTCGGTAGATGTCCTGGTGGTTAGATGCCTAGAAGGACAGATTTTGGGAACATACAAACTAGAATTCTAATTGGATGTAAAATATTTTAAATTATAAAATAAATGTTATTTTATTTTATAATTAAATGTTTTTTGATATTGTAGAGGTCCAACAAATTTTGTCCAGATCGAGTCAGATTTAAATGTATGTGTATGGCCATAAAAACCTTTATATATAGCACCCAACACATTTGACGGATTTGATATAGTATCGAACATGTGGATCTACAAAGTGGTACAAGCTATAATATAGTCGGTCCCGTCCGACTTTAGATGCCTGGAAGGACAGATTTTGGGAACATACAAATTAGAATTCTAATTGGATGTAAAATATTTTAAATTATAAAATAAATTTTAATTTTATAATTAAATGTTTTTTATATTGTAGAAGTCCAACAAATTTTGTCCAGATCGAGTCGGGCATAAAAACCTTTATATATAGCACCCTACAAATTTGTTGGATTTGATATGGTATCGAACATGTGGATCTACAAAGTAGTGCACGGTATAATATAGTCGGCCCCGTCCGATTTAGACTTTCATTACTTGTTTCGTTTTCTTTTTTTTAATTTTGTTGTGCAAACGCAAAAAGCATCGAAATTTAAAATCAGTTTAGATTTTCTTCGAATTTGCTACCTTTGACACGAATTGTGGCCTTTACACGACCGACAAAGCCATCACGTGCTGAACGAATGCGGCTCTATGTTGACCCATTTCCGGCAAGCGCCATTTTGAGATGATCGACGCTTTGGTAGTTTTTAGTGCCAACATTACACCCATATTCAATCTTCATATTCGTTTTCCTGGTGTACCCTTCAAAATACCCCAGGCGCAGAAGTCCAACGGATTGAAATTACGGTTGCCACTCGTGCCAAAAGTAATCTACCAAAATTTGAACACATTTTTACCAAAAATCTACCAAATTAAAAAAATCTGTATAAATATCTCTAGGATTGTAAATGTGTAAAATTTCTATAGAAAATTTTCTTAACATTTTATTTCTACAGGAAATTTTGTCAACATTTTATTTCTATAGAAGATTTTGTCAAAATTTTATATCTATAGGAAATTTTGTCAAAATTTTATTTCTATAAAAATTTTGTCAAAATTTTATTTCCATAGAAAATTTTGTTAAAATTTGAATTCTATGGAAAATTTCGTCAAAATTTTATTTCTATAGAAAATTTTGTCGAAATTTTTTTCTATAGAAAATTTTGTCAAAATTTTATTTCTATAGAAGATTTTGTCAACATTTTATATCTATAGAAAATTTTGTCAAAATTTTATTTCTATAAAATTTTTGTCAAACTTTTACTTCTATAAGAAAATTTTGTCAAAATTTTATTTCAATAGAAAATTTTGTCAAAATTTTATTTCTATATATTTTGTCAAAATTTTTTTTCTATAGAAAATTTTGTCAAAATGTTATGTCTATAGAAAATGTTGTCAAAATTTTAAATCTATAGGAATTTTTGTCAAAATTTCATTTCTATAAAAATTTTTGTCAAAGTTTTATTTCTATAAAAATTTTTATCAAAATTTTACTCCCATAAGAAAATTTTGTCAAAATTTTATTTCCATAGAACATTTTGTCAAAATTTTATTTCTATAGAAAATTTTCTCAACATTTTATTTCTATAGAAAATTTTCTCAACATTTTATTTCTACAGGAAATTTTGTCAAAATTTTATTTCTATAGAAAATTTTGTCAAAATTGTATATCTATAGAACATTTTCTCAAAATTTTATATCTATAGGAAATTTTGTCCAAATTTTATCAAAATTTTACTCCCATAAGAAAATTTTCTCAAAATTTTATTTCTATAGAAAATTTTCTCAACATTTTATTTCTACAGGAAACAAACCCTTTTTCGGGAGGTTCAAGTGTAGTTCACTTTGGGTTGAGTGAATTACCCGAATTTATTCTGATAATTGGTTGATGGTTTTGCTGCAAGTAGAGGATGCTGATGAGGAATGTGGTAATTCCGAAACAGCTGTACATCTAACCATTTTGCAGTCTATGGGGTTTTGCCCAAATAAATTTGACAAGCATACTTTTCCTCTGTTGGTTAAGCTACACTTGTAGGTTAGTCAATGCATGGCTTTAAGCTGAGATCAAAAAAACAACAATAACGATTGAAGAGAAGCCAACAATAACAAACAAAACGAATTTTGTCAAAATTTTATTTCTATAGAAAATTTTGTCAAAATTGTATATCTATAGAAAATTTTCTCAAAATTTTATATCTATAGGAAATTTTGTCCAAATTTTATTTCTATAGAAAATTTTGTCAAAATGTTCATTCTATAGAAAAGTTTGTCAAAATTTTATTTCTATAGAAAATGTTTTCTAAATTTTATTTCTATAGAAAATTTTGTCAAAATTTTAATTCTATAGAAAATTTTGTCAAAATTTTAATTCTATAGAAATTTTTTTTTCTATAGAAAATTTTGTCAAAACTTTTCTATAGAAAATTTTGTCAAAATTTTATTTCTATAGAAAATTTTGTCAAATCTTAATTTCTATAGAAAATTTTGTCAAAATTCGATTTTTATAGAAAGTCTTCTCAAAATTTTATTTCTATAGAAAATTTTCTCAAAATTTCATTTCTATTGAAAATCTTGTCAAAATTTCACTTCTATTGAAAATTTTGTCAAAATTTTATATCTATAAAAAACTTTGTCCAAATGTTATTTCTATAGAAAATGTTTTCTAAATGTTATTTCTATAGAAAATGTTTTCTAAATTTTATTTCTATAGAAAATTTTGTCAAAATTTTATGTCTATAGAAAATGTTGTCAAAATTTTATATCTATAGGAAATATTGTCAAAATTTCATTTCTATAAATATTTTTGTCAAAATTTTACTCCCATAAGAAAATTTTGTCAAAATTTTATTTCTATAGAAAATTTTGTCAAAATTGTATATCTATAGAAAATTTTCTCAAAATTTTATATCTATAGGAAATTTTGTCCAAATTTTATTTCTATAGAAAATTTTGTCAAAATGTTCATTCTATAGAAAAGTTTGTCAAAATTTTATTTTTTATAGAAAATGTTTTCTAAATTTTATTTCTATAGAAAATTTTGTCAAAATTTTAATTCTATAGAAAATTTTGTCAAAATTTTAATTCTATAGAAAATGTTTTTTCTATAGAAAATTTTGTCAAAATTTTAATTCTATAGAAATTGCTCCTCGGCCGCTGCACCCAGAATATACGGATTACCAAAAATCCATAAACCAAACATGCCACTTAGACCTATCGTTTCCTCTATCAATGTTCCTTGCTACGGATTGTCAAAATACATTGGACAAATATTAAGAAAACTAGTATCCGAAAAATATAATATCAAGAATTCGTTACAATTGAAGAATAATCTAAAGGACTTAATATTGGACAAGAACGAAATTCTTGTATCCTTTGATGTCATTTCCCTATTTACCAATATTCCCATCCACACAGCCATACAAATCATTATGAAAAAATGGGATATCATTAATGATATAACTAAAATTCCCAGATCCAAATTTTTAGAGATTCTCAAATTTTGCTTAATGGATAATAATTATTTCATTTTTGACAACCACGTTTATAAGCAAGTATTCGGCATGCCCATGGGCAATCCTCCATCACCAACAATTGCTGATATTGTACTGGACAACTTACTTGACGAAGCACTAACGGAACTAAGGGAAAAAAATATTCATATCAAACACATATCGAAATATGTAGATGACATATTAGCCATAATTAAGATGGATGAAACAGATGAGATTCTTAAAGTATTTAATTCCTACCACACGAAACTACAATTCACTATTGAAATGGAACATAATAAACAAATCGCATATCTTGACACCAAACTTCACCACAGGGAAAATGAAATCAAATTTGACTGGTTTTCTAAAGAAACGTCATCTGGACGTATCATTAATTTTAATTCGACACAACCAAGGAACCAAATAACTAACACAGCAAAAAGCTTAATTCGCCGAATACTTTCAATTAGCGATGAGGAATTTCATGGAAAAAACTTCAAAATAATCTCAAGAATTTTATCGACAAACTCATTCCCGAAGAAACTAATTGAAGAACTTATAAATGAAATAAAGGGGAAAATTAAACACGACTCACAAGAACTTGACGTAATCAAAGGCCATAATGACGCAACAGCTGAAACAGTTTTTTATAGTGTACGTTACGTACCTGGACTAACTGACAAAAAGCATCTGAAGCCAATAATACAAACAAACAACATATGTTTTGCATATAAACCCAACTCCACACTCAGTTGCATCTTCTCCAAAGTAAAATCCCCAATTGACAAACAACAACAAAGCAATGTTGTTTATGAAATTCCATGCAGAGGCAACAACAATGAACCCTGCGATCTCTTATACATAGGTACAACAAAACGCAATTTACACACAAGGGTAAATGAACATCGAATGGACATAGAAAAGAAAAAGGAGAGTACAGCTTTATCACAACATATATTGCGCCATGGACACACAGCTGATTTTGAAAACGTACGCATACTAGAGAGGGAAAATAAAGAGAGAAAGAGACTAACCTTAGAAAGTTTACGAATACAACAAAATATTGACAGAACAATGAATGTTAAAGAGGACACTGACAATTTAAGCGTTAGTTACAGAGTTGCAATATCTTAATTGACTGTGATACTAAATCTAAACTGTGTTTTGTTTTCATTTTATATTAATTTTAAATTCATATCGTTTGTTTACAATTTATGTTTAAAAACTGTGATATAAGTAATATAAGTCTTTAAATGTAAATTTTGAGAAAATAATTTGTAAGTTGAAATGTTTAACAATCTCAATTAAAAAAAAGTGTAATCTTTAAATTTATTATTTTTCAAATAGACGAAATCCCCTGGAAGAAGTCAACAAGTATTGACGAAACGTTGGGATAAAAATGTAAAAAGGTTTTCTTCTTTACATCAATGAATTTAGGTCCAACTAGCTAAATAAAACATAAAAGGAACAGAAAATATTGACCAATCAAACAATTAAACATAAGAAAATGTTTTTTCTATAGAAAATTTTGTCAAAACTTTTCTATAGAAAATTTTGTCAAAATTTTATTTCTATAGAAAATTTTGTCAAATCTTTATTTCTATAGAAAATTTTGTCAAAATTCTATTTCTATAGAAAGTCTTCTCAAAATTTTATTTCTATAGAAAATTTTCTCAAAATTTCATTTCTATTGAAAATCTTGTCAAAATTTCACTTCTATTGAAAATTTTGTCAAAATTTTATATCTATAAAAAACTTTGTCCAAATGTTATTTCTATAGAAAATGTTTTCTAAATTTTATTTCTATAGGAAATGTTTTCTAAATTTTATTTCTTTAGAAAATTTTTTCAAAATTTTATGTCTATAGAAAATGTTGTCAAAATTTTATATCTATAGGAAATTTTGTCAAAATTTCATTTCTATAAAAATTTTTGTCAAAATTTTATTTCTATAAAGATTTTTGTCAAAATTTTACTCCCATAAGAAAATTTTGTCAAAATTTTATTTCCATTGAAAATTTTGTCAAAATTTTATTTCTATAAAAGATTTTGTCAAAATTTAATTTCTATTGAAAATTTTATCAGAATTTTATATCTATAGAAAATTTTGTCAAAATTTAATTTCTATTGAAAATTTTGTCAAAATTTTACTTCAATAGAAATTGTTGTCAAAACTTTATTTCTATAAAAATGTTGTCAAAATTTCATTTCTATTAAAAATTTTGTCAAAATTTTATATCTATAAAAAAACTTTGTCCAAATGTTATTTCTAAATTTTATTTCTTATTTTTCATGTTAGCCTGAAACCGAAACAGGCGATTAACGTCCAAATGCATGATATTTAAATTTTACAATTAATTATTTTTCGAGCTTTGGGAAAATTACGTCAATGAATTTGATCTATCTAAAAGAAAGCGCCAGATACAAATCTATACACGCCTATTTAATTGTAAAATTAAATTTTATTTCTATATAATTTTTTTTTAAATTTTATTTCTATAGAAAATTTTGTCAAAATTTTCCTTCAAGAATTCTACCAATCTACCAAACATTAAAAAATCTACCATTCATGGTAGAATTCTACGAACTGTGACAACCGTGATTGGCAGCCGGAAATGTTGGTGGCCATTGTGCGGTAGAAATGAAGCGATGAACCTTGGTTGACGCGCCGAAATGTTTGCCAGTACTGTCATTAGGATATTCGACGTTATTTTCAGCTCACGGTGGATGAGTAGGTATCGACCATCGACGGCCCACATCATTACGATGGCGGATCTTGAGTTCTGGTAGCTAGTCAATGGCAACTAAACAAGTGGATTTCGGTCAGGTCAGGCTCTACATTTCAGATTATTACTGCTATTGTTAATGTATTTTTTGTCCACTTTCTGAACGTTATAAAACACTGTCAGAAACTTTGGCTAATAGGGCCAAATAAGTGCATATTAGACGAAGGATATGTCTAAGAACTATTCTTTCAAACCCTCGTCTTCGGTTCTGACCCAAAGCTCATACTAGAGCCATTTTTGATGTCGGTTGGGATTAAACTGACACCTAGACTTTCATTACAAAAATTTGTTCACAGACAGATGGACATCGCTAAATCGATTCATGTGGCGGTCCGAAGCAATATTGCTAAAGATACCATGTGTTTATTTCATCTCCTTCTAGGTGTTGCAAACATATGCCTTGACTTCCAATATAGGGTATAAAATGTGACTAATATTATGTTGATTTAGCCAAGTTCCGTTTTACAGGTGAATTTTTAAATGGAATCTTCTTTTCACAAACAATTTGGTTAATTTCTTTAGATTATTTTTTCAAAATTTAAAGCAAATGCTTTACCCCCATTTTCAGGAAGCTCCGTTAGTGCCACGCTAGCTAACGAACTTTTAAACCGTACTATGGACATGTCTCTAATCTTGCCTATATACTCTATATGTCAGTTAAGAACTTAACTACTAAACATTTTTCAGTTAAAGTTAACCGGAGAGAATATATTTTGATTTTACTTTCTGTTAACTGGGAGTTAAAGTCTAAAGGAGACACATGAAAACGGCCGTTAGTGTTTTAATTTTGATTGCAACTAAATCCCATTAGACTGACGATCATTTTCGAATTTCCACATTCTCTCTACTTGCTAATGAATCAAATTAAATTCGGTAAAAACCACTGCGAATTCAACTAGAACATCCCGAAGAAAGTTTTGCTTTGATATTCGTACTTACCTTCATCAATTTGTGCAAAATTGCTTATATATTGGCCTTGGTTTTGACTTAAATGTTCGCAATCTTGTTTTTTCTGGTTTCTTTTTTAGATCAAATTTATCTTTTAAAATTTTTTTTTATAGACAACTTCATTTCAAACGGCATTGGACTCAAAAAGTACCATGGATTTGTGATATGTGTGCCAGAGAGTAAGCCATCCATAGCGATGCCAACTCAGCAAATACCACAAAACCCTCTACTGGTAAAAATGTTTGGGTTGGATGCAAACGACTACCAACCACACAACCACTTCAAAATGGAGTCAAATAAAGACCAAACAAGTGAAAAAAGTGAAACCACAAGCAAATTCAATTTGGTAAAATTCTATTCAAATGCTTCATGAAACACAGATATCCGCCCATCTCTTTTTCTTTAAAAAACATGGGTGGGCTAGAATATTTATTGCCCTAGAACACTTGAGTTTTTCTATAGCATAAATCGTGGAGTCATTTCGCCATAGTTTTCCTCCTTCAATAATAGAATGAAAGTTCCCATTGAAAGCGCTTTCATTGTATTTCATTTGTTAAGTTTTTCTATACTCAAGTCTGATAAAGCTTTCTTTTGAGTTATATTCCAAGAAAATTGGGACATTTCCTATTTAGAAATAAATCAATAGAGGATAGTGACCATGTCAACATGGAGAATCACTTGATAAACTTTCTATGGTCTAATACCACATTGTCTAGACCTTAAAAAATGTGTGCCATAACAAATGAATTTAAGAGCTTGCCATACTACATCGCATCAATAATAAAATGGTAAAATGTGAAGAAAGTTAGTCAACTTAATTTTAATAGGAACTTTTTCTCAAAATTTGATTTCTTAAGGATATTTTGCCAAAATGACATTTCTATAGGAATTTTTTTTTTTCAAAATGTCATTTCCACAAGAAATATTTTTAAAATTTCATCAAAGTATACAAAAATTTCGTTCTGGTCCAATATGAAGTTCTGTAGGTTGTTCTTCAGTTGCAACGAATTCTTGATATTATATTTCTCGGACACTAGTTTTCTTAAAATTTGTCCAATGTATTTTGACTGTAGCAAGGAACATTGATAGAGGAAACGATAGGTCTAAGTGGCATGTTAGGATTATGGATTTTTGGTAATCCGTATATTCTGGGTGCAGCAGCTGAGGAGCAATGTAATTTCCTTTTTTCCCATTGATCAATAAAGTTATATTTGAAGAATTCGTTGACTAGGTTGTTATTCTCCCGCTGTAGTTTTGATGACGCGTCTACTCTAGATACTATATAAGTGTTTTTGTCTGATAATAATTTGTCCATATTTTCTTGATATCCTTTCTTAAACATAGCCACTGATTTATTACCTTTATCAGCGCGAATAATTATTATATCCTTATGTCGTCTCAATAATATGCGAGTTTTCTCAAAAATTGTCAATATAAATTTATCCCTTGTCGTCTTTTTGAAGTTTCTCTTTAACAAAGTAATTCTATTAACGAGTTTTAACCTACTGATTTCTTTTGATTCCTCATCCTCCATATAATGAATGCATTGCTCTACATCTGCTATCACATCCCAGCAAAAAAAGAGCTTCCAAAAAAGTAGTTTGAATCGCCAATCTGTGATCCGGAAGTAGTGCAAACTTGGATCATCTCCAATGAATTTTAGGATTTAGGACGGAAGTACACCCTTTTTGGATCCTTTGCATTGTTTTAGAAGTTGTGCCGTGGAAGTTAATTTGAATGAAGAAATTTAAAAAGCGAAAAAAAAAAAGTTTTCATCCAATTTGTTTTATTACACAATTATTTTCCTATTATCTAATTTTTACAATGTGAAAAACTTTTTCGCTCCGGTCAGGGGTTGAACCTGGGTTTGCTGGCACCATAACAGAATGCCTTAGCACACTCAGCCACAAACGCCAATTAACATAAAGCGTCAAATGTTTCAAATGTTTGTGATATGATCGTAATACGACACCAAGGAATAACATTATAATTGCTTCTCGAGATGTTCTTTATTAGTATCAACGAAAAAATAAGAAACGCAGGTTCAAATCTCACCAGCGGCATTTTTTTTATCAAATATTTTTCTAAATTTTTTTTTTATGTCATGCATCGTTTTTATTTTTTTATTTGCGGCATATATTTTCATATAAATATATTTTTTGCATTAAAAATCAACAAAAAAATTAAAAATTCTCATAATTTGTAAAACCTTCTCAAAAGAACTTCCATGGAAGCAAAAAAGTCAAACGGCACAGGTCCAAATCCCAGCGGGGATGAAATTTATTTTTTTTTTATTATGTTTTTACTTTTTTTATTAATTTCTATTTTTTTAGTTTTTAATAGTTTTCTATTTTTTTGTAAAATTTAATTATACAAAATTGCACTTAAAATAGCCTGATTGCGTTCTTTCTAATACTTGTCCCCAAGGACTGCGCCGGAAGTAGAAAAAAATCATTGGGGGATCCCAAGATGCGCTTTAGAAGAAATGTTTGTGCACTTGTCCAAAAGGGCTGCATCGGAAGTGGAAAAAAATTATTGGTGGATCCCAAAATGCGCTTTAGAAGAAATGTTTGTGGACTTGTTCAAAAAGACTGAATCGGAAGTTGAAAAAACTCGATGGGGGATTCTGGGATGGGATTTAAAGAAATGTTTGTGGAACAACTTCCAATTTTTTTGCTGGGATGTAATGTTGAAAAATGTTTTTCACTGACAGGCAAAGCAAATTTTCTACCAAGTGAAAGTATCCATTTACATTCAGACGTGATTATCACATCTCTTTTATTTTTTTGTCAAATTTTTTATTTCTACAGTAAGTTTTCTCAAAATTTTATTTCTATAGGACATTTTGTCAAAATTTCATTTCTATAGGCAATTTTTTCAAAACTTCGTTTTTATAGGAAATTTTATGAAAATTTCATGTCTATAGGAATTTTTGTCAAAATTTCATTTCTATAAGAAATTTTGTCAAAACTTAATTTCTATAAGAAATTTAGTCAAAATTTCATTTTTATACGAAATTTTATGAAAATTTCATTTCTATAGGAAATTTTATGAAAACTTAATTTTTATAGGAAATTTTATGAAAACTTCATTTTTATAAGAAATTTTGTCGCAATTTCTTTTTTATAGGAAATTTTGTAAAAATGTCATTTTTATAGGGATTTTTTTCAAAATTTCATTTGTATAGGATTTTTTTTAAGTTTAATTTCTAAGGGAAGTTTTGTCAGTATTGAATTTCGAATGGAAGTTTTATCAAAATTTCATTGTGATAGGAAATTTTGTCAAAATTTCATTTTGATAAGAAATTTTGTCAAAATTTCATTTCTATAGAACATTTTATGAAATTTTCATTTTTAAAGGACATTTTATGAAAATTTCATTTTTATAGGAAATTTTATGAAGATTTCATTTCTATAGGAAATTTTTTTCAACATCTCGTTTCTATAGGAAGATTTCTCAATTTTTTTTCTATAGGAAATTTCTTATAGAAATTTCATTTCTATAAGAAATTTTGTCAAAATTTTATTTCTTTAGAAAATTTTGTCAAAATTTAATTTCTATAAGAAATTTTGTTAAAATTTAATTTTTATAGAAAATTTTATGACAATTTCATTTCTATAAGAAATTTTATGAAAACTTCATTTTTATAAGAAATTTTGTCGCAATTTCCTTTTTATAGGAAATTTTCAAAAAATTTCATTTTTATAGGGAATTTTTTCAAAATTTCATTTGTATAGGAAGTTTTGTTAATTTTGAATTTCGAAAGGAAATTTTATCAAAATTTCGTTTTGATAAGAAATTTTGTCAAAATAGAACATTTTATAAAATTTTAATTTTTAAAGGACATGTTATGAAAATTTCATTTTTATAGAAAATTTTATGAAGATTTCATTTCTATTGGAAAATTTTTCAAAACATCTCATTTTTATAGGAAGTATTCTCAATTTTTTCAATGATTAAAGAACAAAATCAACAATAACAAAACAAAATTTCATTTCTATAGGAAGTTTTGTCAAAATTTCATTTCTTTAAGAAATTTTGTCAAAATTTTATTTCGTTACAAAATTTTGTCAAAATTTTATTTCTTTAGAAAATTTTGTCAAAATTTCATTTCTATAAGAAATTTTGTAAAAATTTCATTTTTATAAGAAATTTTATGAAAATTTCATTTCTGTAAGAAATTTTATGAAAACTTAGTTTTTATAAGAAATTTTGTCGCAATTTCTTTTTTATAGGACATTTTGTAAAAATTTCATTTTTATAGGGAATTTTTTCAAAATTTCATTTGTATATGAATTTTTTTCCAAGTTTCATTTGTTTTGTCAATATTGAATTTGGAAAGGAAATTTTATCAAAATTTCATTGCTGTAGGAAATTTTATCAAAATTTCATTTCTATACGAAATTTTATCAAAATTTCATTTTGATAGGAAATTTTATCAAAATTTCATTTCTATAGAACTTTTTATGAAATTTTCATTTTTAAAAGACATTTTATGAAAATTTCATTTTTATAGGAAATTTTATGAAGATTTCATTTCTATTGAAAATTTTGTCAACATCTCACTTCTATGGAAATTTTTGTCAAAATTTCATTTCTATAGGAATTTTTACAAAATTTCATTTCTGTAGGAAACGTTATCAAAACTAGGAAGTGTTCTTGAAATTTCACATCTATGGAAAATTTGTTAAACATATAATTTTATTTAATTTCTATAGAAAACTTGGTCAAAATTTCATGTGTATAGGAAAGTTTTTTTTTTATTTTTTTAGGAAATTTTTATTGTATTTAAAAAGGCACGTTTGGCTAGTTTTAAAATTTCCATAATTTTATTCTGTTTTACCTTCATTATTAATATTCCAATGAAATTCAATACTCTGGCCATTATCATTCCTTTTTTCTTGTTAAAAAATATTAAATTCATAAAGCAAATCCTTTGGCAAACCTCTCCTAATTATATTAACATGGGACACTGAGGGCGACATCCAAGTTATCTTTATTTTCATTTTCTTGCCACAAAATTCATTTCGTGTCGAAAAATAAGTGAAAGGTGTTCCTTCTTGGAAATGATTTTGGTTGTTACAAAATTACAAAATAATTTGCATTTGTAGCACATGGACATGGCTTGGTTGTCTATCATTTGCTATTCCAGGCACATCGACACTTACTCCTACACTCCTAGTTGGGAATCATCGCCTTTGACCCACTTCATAGTGTTTAATGTCATAGAGCAGGGTGACATACATAACAAGCTATGATTTTGTCTATCATTCACCATGTCCTGCAAAGATTTTTTTATTGTTTCAAAAAAACAGCACCAGAAATCCTAAAGGTCCTTCTGTCTGTTGAGGTTCGAGTAAATGTGTCAACAGACCGAAACGTGTAAATGAGTAACTAATGTTTCAATGCCATCCAGTTGGAAGAAAAATGAAGTTCCATTTTGTTTTTTGGCAAAGAATTTGGGCTTGATATGACGTTGATATCTAGCTGAGAGACATAGTGTATGAGAAAGAAGGAAAGTGAGACAGTGAGAGGATAATGCCATAGCATAGCATACGATACAAGGTTAAATGTTTTGTAAAATTTTAAGGTTTTAGTGAGAGTAGAGTGACACTTCAAATGTTTACAAAAAAGATGTTCTTTAATTTCGAATCCTCATTGGTTGGTAAAATGGATTGATTGGATGCAATTTTCCAGAAAATTACCATTCTCTATCTCTCCTTTGCTTGGTTATCTACTCTAGTAGACTCAGTCTAACAATCTCTTCATTCATTGTGAAAAATATCCCAAATAAATGTAAACATTCATATGTCCAGTTTGGAGAGAACTGATGAAGATGTCAAAACCAAAAACAACATATTTGAGAGGTCCAAATTTGTTTGGACTAGTATCCTTATTTACACAACACATGATCTTAAGAGCAGCATACATACAAGAAATTATGAAATTTGAAAAATCTTTCGATTGCCGCCCTAAGTTATGTTAGGTTATAGTGGCAGAGTATTAGTCCAGACACTCTTTGACATTTAGTCTATTTTGATACCACAGATGCTAAACGTATGAGTAGTGACACCTCTTGAGAAGATTTGTTACCAGTATTACAGGAAGGAAATAAACTGCAGGTAAAAAACTCAAGAACTTACCCACGCCGGTTCCACCGATTAGCGTCCTATTCTACTTCATTGCTCTCCTAGTCGTCATTTTCTGAAAAGTTACCAGTACTAGTGGAAGGATATAAGGCTCAGGCAAAAACTCAGGAACTTACCCACGGCAGTTCCTATTCTCTTTCATTCCTCCCCTAGTTGTATTCTTATTTGGGTTCTTATGTTACTTGTATGTAGTCAGCGTACAAGCAAAATAACAGAGACAGAGTCAGTATTCCCACTGATCTCTCGATTGTAGTCCTAAGTTATGTTAGGATATAGAACCATCGTGTTAGTCTAGGTTCTCATTGACATTCAGTTTATTGTAGTACCACACAGCCAAAGAAAAAATTCTTTCCTCCTGAACGAAATTTGTATTTCTTATAAAGCATTTATTTAACAGTAAATAAACTCGAATTTGTGGCTAGCATTGAAACGCTTGTCTCTAACATTTTTTATTTACTCTCAAAGAAACTTCGCTTGTCTAAAAATTCGTTCCTCAGAAAAGGAAACTATTATTTCAGCGCAGATGCTGGATTTGTAAGTGAAAAAAAATCTCAGGAATGTTGCCAGTATTACTGGAAGTAGATCTGCGGGAGAGTAGCGTAAGGGGCATACTCGCCTTCATCAGGTCTTCTGGGTGGATGTTTTAAGTAATTTTAAGGAAAATGGATAAATGGAAATTCTAGAGCGAAACCATCTCAGGACAAGGAATTTGAGAAAATTTCCTCTAGGAATCACAATGGACCTAAATTTGTCTAAGTGGACATCAATCCGATACAAGAATTGTTGTCATCCTCTACAACCTAGCCTAAGGGCTTGAAGTCACATCTCATCTTCTGGATCCAAACGCCATTATTTCATAAGTTTTTAGATACACGATTAGAATCTGAATTCTTCAATTGCCAACAGAGATTTTTAAGTTTTGCTTCTTGGATTAACTCTGTTGTTGCTTTGATTAAAATTCATTCGTTTTCAGTTCCCCGTAAATTCTTAATTAAAGAATGAATTTCCTTTTGTTTTTCTTGTATAATCTAGTCCTTCCTGCAGTCATCTACATACCTTCTTAAAATGGAAACATTGTGCTTAGTAAACAGCATTGGTGAAATGTTTCCAATTACTAAGTCTGTGTCATGCCAAATTGATGTGGGATAATTTTTCAAAATCAAATTTGCTGATTTTAATGTCTCACAGTTCCAGTTTACAAGTTCCTGGCAATACGGCTATTTTTTCACCATTCGCAATTATTCGATCTAATCAATGAGCAGTGTAGTGTACAGTCCTTTCACGTGTTCATGCCTGGTTGATTGTTTCCAATTTTCCGACCATGAAAGTTTTGCAAACAACTCTTCTCGATGAAAGTGTATAAAGTTTCAATGCATCGTTGTAAAAACGAGGGTCATATAATCACTACTAGAAGAGTTGAGGTGTAACGCAATTTTGCCATATAATAAAGTTGACATCAACCGAGTCGAGACCTTTTTTATTTTGGTTTAAACGTATGACCTTGTATTTGAAAGATAGGTGTAATAGTCATTTAATCACGACCAACTATCTTCAGCTGAATTTATGACTCATATATATCACCTTGACTAAGCCCATCATACATTCCCTCTATCTTAACTGGACTGCTATGTCCTTCTATCCTTTCGATCATTTGTTTGTTAGCTCTCCATCAATGGCAATCCATCCATTCATTCGTCCGTGTGTCCATTCAACCATTTACACATCCCAGCATCAACATGGCAATCACATTGCTCGAAATACGGGTGAAGATGAAAAAAAATATATATATTATGGTGTTGTTGAAATTTTTACAGAACTTTTGACAGTTTCATGGTCTATTGAGGTTTATGTTTATGACCATGGCCCTTTTTTTTCTTGGCCCATAAGGGTAGGCAGTATCTCATCATTAAGGAGGAATATACATAGCATGGGATTATACACTCGGCAATTGGGGATAATGACCATGGTAATGATAATACTGCTGTTTTACGTATAGATGATGATGATGGCTGTGTGTTATCATGATGACCATATGCAATGTTTGTATGCTTATCTCTGTGTGAGTAGGTATGTGTGTTTTTGTGCTTCGGTATTTTGTTTTTCTTATATGTATACTGGCCTCTTGCAAAATATTTGCTTTGGTGTTGATGTTGGAAGTAAAAATTGTTTATTGATAAACTCTCTATGGGTTTATTTGCAATTAGTGTTTGTGAATCTGGAGACCAATAGATTTCATAAATAATACACATGAGCCCAACTTAGAGAGAGTGAGAGAGAGAGAGTGATAGATAACAAGATAGTTTACAACAAGAGACTTATAATGGAAACATTACACATCATCCACACTAGAACAACAAAACATATGAATCATAAAGCAGACATAGATGGACGAGCAAGCAACTATTGTTTGTTGGTATATGGTATGAACCAAATCCAATGCAAAAGAGAAGAGGACAGTGACAAAATATACAAAAAACCAAACAGGTTGATAAATACAAGGATTGCCTTTTATATTTTAGGATTAGAGAACGAAAAAAAACTAATTATCGCAAATAGCTTTATTTGTTTTACAAAATATTGCTCATTTTTGCATGCGCTCAAACGAATTGTCGAAGCTCTTTTACCACACTGATTGAGATATCTCCAAAACATGCAATCTGAAAGCCTCAATCGCTTCTTCACGTGTCGAAAAACGTTGACCTCTTATTTTATTTTTTAGGTAATATTTTTTCACCAAAATATTACCTATTACAATTTTAATTAAATTAAAAAAAAAAAAATCAATGAAATATTTAATTCATTCAACAAATTTTTAATTAAAACAAAAATAAATCATAAGAATTAACAATATCAATTAATTTTTTAATGACTTTTATGAGTGATACTATCATTTCTGTGATTGCAGATATTTTACTTAAAAATTAATTGGATCAACTAATTTCGTGATTGAATCCAAAAATTGTTTATTTGTGTATGATATTTGTGGTAGGATTCACGCACATTCACGATCAGAAATGTCTCGACTAACGAAAAATCTAATGACTCACGAAAACTCACGCAGCTCACAACAAATCGCTCTTTGAACAAAATTTTAGTAACTCACCATAGAGTCGTACACAGAAAAAAAAAAACAAGTAAGTAAAGTAGAAAGTCGGGCGGGGCCCACTATATCATACCCTAAACCAGCCTTACTAAATTAGTAATCATAAGCATTTGTAGGGTAACATTGACGTAGGTCTGGGAGATAAACCGCAGTTGCATATTTGAGAAAATGAAGGAGTACATGTTTATGGGTGCTTTGTCTCAATCTGACTATAGTTCATAGTCAGTATTGCCAGGGAAAATATTCGGTTTACTCTACAAGGATAAAAAAAGTTCCCCACTTTCCCATACATTCCCAAACAAGTTTCCCTACAATATTTTTCGTTAAATTTAAACAAATTTTACAAAACCAAAATGGTTCTAAGTACTTTATTATCTTAAAACATGAAAATGCAATGTATATAACCTAGAAAATAAATTTGTATTACCACCACGGTTGCTACAGTTGGTAGAATTCTACCAAAAATATCATTTTTTTGTTAAATCTCTAAGTAATAAAATTTTGGAAAAAGTTTCTATATTTTTTTTGCATTGTTGTTGTTTTTTATTGCAGCTTTAAACCATACATTGACTAAACTACAAGTGTAGCTTAACCAACAGAGGAAAAGAATGTTTGTCAAATTTATTTGGGCAAAGCCCTATAGACTGCAAGATGGTTGGATGGACGCACGTTTCGGAATTACCACATTCCTCATCAGCATCCTCTACTTGCAGCAAAACTATCAACCAATTATCAGAATAAATTCAGGCAGTTTATTGGGAAATTTTTTTTATTGTGAAATTTTTCTATAAAAATAAAATTTTGATAATAAATTTTATAGAAATAAAATGTTGAGACGAAATTCCATAGAAATAACATTTTGAGAAAATTTTTATAGAAATAATATTTTGAAAAAAAAAAAATTCTATAGAAATACAATTTTGACAAAATTTTCTATAGAAATAAAATGTTGACAAAATTTTCTACAGGAATAAAGTTTTGACAAAAATTTCTATAGAAATATTTGTGGTAATCTTCAAATTTTGTTAGATTTTTGTTGGCACGAGTGGTAACTGTTGTTACCACACATTGTTAGAGATAAAGCCTTGCCGGCTTCTAATTTCCTCCTCTAGAGCCACCAAAATGAAAAAAAAATTACAAATCGTGTTGATTGAAAATGTCCCTACATTGTGGTGCTACGTTCCTACAAGACCCTAAATATTGGAAAAACCTACATATAGGGAATTTCCCCTACTGCTAGCACCTACGGAGTTAGTATGTCACTAATATTGAACCCATTATTAAACAAGTATATATGGCTGTAAACAAGTAAACAAGTATTCGGCCAGGCCAAATCTTATGTACCCCTCCACCATGGATTGCGTAGAAACTTTTACGAAAGACTGTCATCCACAATCGAATTACTTGGGTTGTGGTATCTTAAAAAAAAACATCGTTTTCTAAATCGTGACTTAGTCCATACGTGGTAGAGAGCCAGAATTGAAATATGGGGGTCGCTTATATGGGGACTATATACAATTATAAACTTGATATGGACCAATTTTTGGTGTGATTGGGGATCGATTTATCTGAGGGCTATATATAACTATAGACTTAGTTGGGCATGGTTTTTAACGGCCATATGCTAGCACAATGTAA
Source organism: Haematobia irritans (assembly GCF_050003625.1). NCBI lineage: Eukaryota > Metazoa > Arthropoda > Insecta > Diptera > Muscidae > Haematobia > Haematobia irritans. Next base: position 177,863,162 of record NC_134399.1, read on the forward strand.
CAAATTTCAACTGACTCGGATGAAGTTTGCTGCTCCAAGGGGCTCCAAAACCAAATCTCGGGATCGGTTTATATGCTATATATGATTATCATACACTACCACCACGTACCAAATTTCAACCAGATCGGATGAATTTTGCTTCTCCAAAAGGCAACGGAAGTCAAATCTGCGGATCGGTTTATATGGGGGCTATATATAATTGTGGACTGATATGAACCAATTCCTTCATGGTTGTTGGATACCATATACTAACATCACGTACCAAATTTCAACCGATTCGGATGAATTTTGCTCTTCCAAGGGGCTCCAGAAGTCAAATCTGGTGATCGGTTTATATGGGGGCTATATATAATTATGAACCGATGTGGACCAATTTTTGCATGGTCATTAGAGACCATATACTAACACCAAATTTCAGACGGATCGGATCAATTTTGCTTCTCTTAGAGGCTTCACAAGCCAAATCGGGGGATCGGTTTATATGGGGGCTATATATAATTATGAACCGATGTGGTCCAATTTTTGCATGGTCATTAGAGACCATATACTAACACCATGTATAAAATTTCAGCCGGATCGGATCAACTGTGCTTCTCTTAGAGACTTCACAAGCCAAATCGGGGGATCGGTTTATATGGGGGCTATATATAATTAGTGACCGATGTAGACCAATTTTTGCATAGTTGTTAGAGACTATATACTTACACCATGTACCTAATTTCATCCGGGTCGGATGAAATTTGTTTCTCTTAAAGGATCCGCAAGCCAAATCGGGGGATCGGTTTATGTGGGGGCTATATATAATGATGGACCGATGTGGACCAATTTTTTCATAGTTGTTAGATACCATATACTTACACCATGTACCAAATTTCAGCCGGATCGGTTGAAATTTGCTTCTCTTAGAGTCCCCGCAGGCCAAATTTGGGGGTCCGTTTATATGGGGGCTATACGTAAAAGTGGACCGATATGGCCCATTTGCAATACCAACCGACCTACATCAATAACAACTACTTGTGCCAAGTTTCTAGTCGATAGCTTGTTTCGTTCGGAAGTTAGCGTGATTTCAACAGACGGACGGACGGACGGACGGACATGCTCAGATCGACTCAAAATTTCACCACGACCCAGAATATATATACTTTATGGGGTCTTAGAGCAATATTTCGATGTGTTACCTACGGAATGACAAAGTTAATATTGGGGGTATATGGTGGAGGGTATAAAAAGAGAAAATAGTTCAATTAGTGTGGGCAATAAATCCAAATTTGTACAAATCGAGGAATATTCTTATGTAAGAACTACAAGTACGTATAAATACGATCGGCTAGTACATCCAAATTTGAAACTTGAGTAACATTGGTTAATAAATAAGAGTACTATGGAAAATCGAGCGATGACTATATATGGAAGCTATATGTAAAACCAATTTGCATAATATTTTACGGGTTTGATTAATACCACAAAAGGTTACCTTGTGGAAAATTTGAGTAACATCAGTTAAGAAATGAGGACTCTATGGTCAAACATAAGGTTATTAGATGCAAATTTTTCAAAATCGGGCGATACATATATGGGAGCTATATCTACATCTGAAACGAGTTCGATGAAATTTCGCACATACCGTTAGTAATATAGATTACTGGATCTTGCCAACTTTGAGTAAGATCGGTTAATAAATAAGGCTTCTATGGCAAAATTTGGGAAAATCGGGCTATACATATATATGGGAGCTATATCTAAATTTGATCCGATTTCTTAATAATAATTGCGACCGGAATTCTGTGAAAAACAAATACATGGACAGACGGACGGACGGACACCAAGCACTATACTATGGGAGCTATATCTAAATTTGATCCGATTTCTTCCAAGTTTAATAGCGTTCGTCCTTGTGCCCAAAAAACTCCCTGTACCAAATTTCATTTAAATCGGTTTATAATTGCGACCGGAATTCTGTGAACAACAAATACATGGACACCAAGCACTAGATCGACTCACGAGGGGATTCTGAGTCGATCGGTATATATTTTATGGGCTCTAAAATCAATATTTATGGTAGGCAAATTTTTTGGCAGATCAAACTTATTATACCCTGACCACTATGTGGTTTAGGGTATAAATATCACCAAAATATTTCCATTTAAACATTTGAAGTTGAACATTTTTTCCATTAATTAATTATTTAATGGCTATAATTTAATCAAGGTAGAAACATTAACTTGAGTCAATGATTGAAAATGTTTATATTGGTAATTAAAAAATTAATTGATACAATTAACTTTTTAATCAAACTAGAAACATTAAGTCAGTTAAGAAAGTAATTGAGAATGCATTTTGCAAGCAAAATCAATTAAATTTTTTAATTGAATCAATTAAAATTGCATGAGGACCTGATTGATTAAAATCGAGAATGTTTTTAAACCCCTTACATCGTACAAACTAAACAATTTAATTAAAATTAAATTTTCCGAAATTCGCACTCACGAAAAAAAATTATTTACGTGACTAATGCACGACAGTTTCGTAGGTTGATCAAGCTCACGCTGCACACTTCTAGTCTGAGACCAATATGTCGATATGTTGCCAACGTATTGATACAACCCATCGTATACTGGGGACGTAATTAGTTTACATAGTATTTATATTAATTGGAGGGATGTATTCCAAGCGGTCTACCCATCTCGTTTAATTTTTTGGGCAAAATATGTGTTCTTCTCTGCATGTAAAATTTAATAAATTATTCATATGAAAACTTAAATTTCCATTTAAGCTAAGCTCTTATAAAATTACAGTTTCAATTATAAAGCTTCATTATTATTAGTTTTTGGTTCTTTGTTACAATTCAATTACATTTAGTGTACAAAGGATTCTGTCTCTAAGCTTTTTTAATTATTCGTAGAAATCCTTTGTAAATGCCTTCATTAGAGAAATAAAGAAAATTGCTTTATTGTGATGAGAATGATACACGACAAAAAAATATTTTATTTTCTTTTAAATAATATTTTTGGCAAGGAAATGATCTTTTAACGAATAGTTTTTAATGACGAAAATTGTAATTGCTAACATAGCTACTATTACTAAAGCCAATTTAATTTTATTTTAGTTCATGGAATTTATTATGTTTCAGTTAAAATTTCTCCAATATGAGAAGGTTTAATGGATTATAATAATAATTTGTGTTTGTTAATTAAATGAACTAAAAAAGAGAAAAAAAATTTTTGCTCAAAAGCATAAAAATTTACACATTTTCCTTCCTACACTGAAAAAAAGCATACTCAGTTCCAAAGATTTTGTCTTTACTTTAAAAAATTTGGTATTGATTCCGAGCCAAAGCAGCGGAGAATACAAGTAAGGATACTTTTAAGACACAATTCTCTATTAAATTTGGGTTTTGTGTACTTGCTTCTAGGAAGCAAATTTGATTTTTTCGCTTTCTCAGCTTTTTTTCTTCATATGCTATCAAAGTCCTTTAAAAACAAGTTAACGGCAACTTTATTTTCCAAATTAGGACGACTTCCAGTAGAAATTATGCTATGTTTGAAGTAAAAAACTTCTTTAAAATAAAGTTTTGAAAAACATGTCCTATATTTGATCGATTTTTTGCTTTGTAGTCAGATGCAAAAAGACAACAAATTTAAAGACAATTTTATTAAATTTAAAGAATTTTTCTGAAGTATTAAAGTCAAGTTGACATTAGCCTATAAATTTTTTCTTTCATGTTAAGATACACATTTTTAAGTCAAATCACTTAATAATAAGGACAATACGACTTCATTGATAAGTTTATCGACTTTTGGACAAGGAAAATAACTCTATTTTAGAGAAATGTGTCTTCTATGCTAAGCAAAATTTGTATTCGTATTCTAAAGACATGAAATCTTTGACCTCACGACAATATTTTTTTAAGTGTAGTTGTTGCACGTTTTTGGAGTGTATACATAGAATTCATTTTTTTGTAGAGCTGAATATTTTTTGAGTGTATTTGATGATTTCTTGACAAAATAATGAATACTATTTTTATGATAATAACTACACGTTTTGTTTGTGTGTTCCTAATGAATATGTATTTAGGTACAAAATCTCCCTACTTCTCCTAGTTTAAATTGTTTTTGTATATGGTATAACATCACTTATTTAACCTACGTTTTTCTCTCTCCCTGTCCCTCTCCCTCTCTTGGTTACATTGCCATAATGAATAAAAAAAAAATTCTCCTCTTAGATGATATGTCGATATGTGTGTGCGTATACATATATTGCAAGCAGGTTCTATGCTTTTGGTTTGAGAGATACAATTCATTAAAATCATTTGCATGGAATTGTTTACACATTACCATAATTTACTTCTCTGTAATCTTTAATATTTGTATGAATGTGTGTGTGTGTGTTTGTGCATACGAGAGTATCACATGAAATGAGCACGTCATATGACTGCCAGATGCCAAATTGCTCTTTGTTTGGAATTCCTAATAAATGTGTTGAAATTTTAATCTCTTTATTATGCCTGTGTTCGAATAGATTTACAAAGCTTTCTAGATTACAAATGAAAGACCATGTGACCATAGGTGAAATAATTTAATGACTAGAATGATACACCTATGAAATTTTAATTTGGTTTTTGGGATAGACATATTTATTCGATTTACTCGATTTACTTTCTCGATTCGCAATTATGGTAAAATACTGTACGAAATATAAATAAATTTTGTGTGCAGTATCATGTGTAGTACACAGAAACAACCTGATTGATTCAATCAGAATTAATTTATCTAATATTTTTTTAATTGAAATTGCTTCAATTACAGCTTCAATTTTTTAATTGAATTTTAATTTTTTAATTAATTCAATTGAAAACTTTATTTTGTTCACAGAATTCAATTAGTGTTTTAATTGAGGTAGTAAATTATTTGATTAAACATCACTTACAATTTCAATTAGTTGTGGATTGATTCAATTACAAAATTTCACCTTTTTATTAAATAATTGCCTTGCAATTTTATAAGAGTATATGTATATACTTTGGCAATTTCTGATTATGAACCAATGAATGTTATATCCACTACATCTATAGAAAATAAATATTTTACAAAAACATTAATCTGCGCCAAATTTCAGGACGATTGCGCCAGTATTGAAAGATGTTGCGTGATTACAATAGACAATAGACAATAGACAGACAGACGGACATAGTTATATCGTTTTAGAATTTCTTCTTGATCAAGAATATATATCTAAAATTTATATAGTCGTTATTATTTTGGTGGCTCTAGTGGAGGAAAATTTGAAGCCTGCAATGCTTGATCTTTAACAATGTATGGTAACCACGGTTACCATTGGTGCCAAAAAAAAAATCTACCAAAATTTTAACAAAATCTTACCAAAATCTACCAAACAAATATTTCTAATACATTTTTTTCAAAATTTTATTTCTATAGAAAATTTTGGCAAAATTTTATTTCTATAGAAAATTTTGTCAAAATTTTATTTCGTTATTGTTATTTTTGATCTCAGCTTAAAGCCATGCATTGACTAAACTACAAGTGTAGCTTAACCAACAGAGGAAAAGTATGCTTGTCAAATTTATTTATACAATAACGATTGAAGAGAAGCCAACAATAACAAACAAAACGAATGAAAATAGAGGAAGCACGCTCAAAAACAAACCCAGCCAAATACATTCAAATCGATGATTTGAGTTTGGCAAAGGAAAAGAGATATGCTGGCAAATTTGTTTAGGCAGTAGCCGACTATCAAACCCTTTTTCGGGAGGTTCAAGTGTAGTTCACTTTGGGTTGAGTGAATTACCCGAATTTATTCTGATAATTGGTTGATAGTTTTGCTGCAAGTAGAGGATGCTGATGAGGAATGTGGTAATTCCGAAACGTGCGTCCATCCAACCATCTTGCAGTCTATAGGGCTTTGCCCAAATAAATTTGACAAGCATACTTTTCCTCTGTTGGTTAAGCTACACTTGTAGTTTAGTCAATGCATGGCTTTAAGCTGAGATCAAAAACAACAATAACGATTGAAGAGAAGCCAACAATAACAAACAACACGAAAAAATTTTATTTCTATAGAAAATGTTGTCAAAATTTTATTTCTATAGAAAATGTTGTCAATATTTTATTTTTATTGAAAATTTTGTTTCTTTAGAAAAGTTTGACCTAATTTTTTCTATAGAAAATTTTATCAAAATTTTATTTCTGTAGAAAAATGTGTCAAAATTCTATTTCTATAGAAATTTTTTTTTTCAAAATTTTATTTATGTAGAAAATTTTGTCAAAATTTTATTTTTATAGAACATTTTGCAAAATTGTATTTCTATAGAAAATTTTGTCAAAATTTTATTTCTAAGAACATTTTGTTAAAATGTTATTTCTATAGAAAATTTGGTCTAATTTTTATACCCTGCGACAATCTGTGGAACAGGGTATTATAAGTTAGTGCATATGTTTGCAACATCCAGAAGGAGACGAGATAGACACACGGTGTCTTTGGCAAAAATGCCCGGGGTGGGCTCCTGAGTCGATACAGCCATGTCCGTCTGTCCGTGAACACATTTATGTAATCAAAGTCTAGGTCGCAGTTTTAGTCCAACCGACTTGGCGCAAATTTGGCACAAGTATGTGTTTTGGCGCAGAATAGTACCCTATTGATTTTGAAAGAAATCGGTTCAGATTTAGATATAGCTCCCATATATATATTTCGCCCGATATGGACTTATATGGCCCCAGCAGCCAGAGTTTTACCCCAATTTGGTTGAAATTTTGCACTAGGAGTACAATTAGTAGTGTAGTTAAGTGTACCAAATTTTATTGATGTCGGTTCAGATTTAGATATAGCTCCCATATATATAGCTTTCGTCCGATTTACACTCATATGACCACAGAGGCCAATTTTAAACTCTGATTTAGTGGAAATTTTGCACAGGGAGTAGAATTAGCATTGTTGCTATGCGTGCCAAATTTGGGTGAAATCAGTTCAGATTTAGATATAGCTCCCATATATATGTTTTTCTGATTTCGACAAAAATGGTCAAAATACCAACATTTTCCTTGTAAAATCGCCACTGTTTAGTCGAAAAGTTGTAAAAATGACTTTAATTTTCCTAAACTTCTAATACATATATATCGAGCGATAAATCATAAATAAAATTTTGCGAAGTTTCCTTAAAATTGCTTCAGATTTAAATGTTTCCCATATTTTTATACCCTCCATCATAGGATGGGGGTATATTAACTTTGTCATTCCGTTTGTAACACATCGAAATATTGCTCTAAGACCCCAGAAAGTATATATATTCTGGGTCGTGGTGAAATTCTGAGTCGATCTAAGCATGTCCGTCCGTCCGTCCGTCCGTCCGTCTGTTGAAATCACGCTAACTTCCGAACGAAACAAGCTATCGACTTGAAACTTGGCACAAGTAGTTGTTATCGATGTAGGTCGGATGGTATTGAAAATGGGCCATATCGGTCCACTTTTACGTATAGCCCCCATATAAAGGGACCCTCAGATTTGACTTGTGGAGCCTCTAACAGAAGCATATTTCATCCGATCCGGCTGAAATTTGGTATGTGGTGTTGGTATATGGTCTCTAACAACCATGCAAAAATTGGTCCACATCGGTCCATAATTACATATAGCCCCCATATAAACCGATCCCCAGATTTGGCTTGTGGAGCCTCTAAGAGAAGCATATTTCATCCGATCCGGCTGAAATTTGGTACATGGTGTTGGTAGATAGTCTCTAACAACCATGCAAAAATTGGTCCACATCGGTCCATAATTATATATAGCCCCCATATAAACCGATCCCCAGATTTGGCTTGCGGAGCCTCAAAGAGAAGCAAATTTCATCCGATCCGGCTGAAATTTGGTACATGATGTTGGTATATGGTCTTTAACAACCATGCAAAAATTGGTCCACATCGGTCCATAATTATATATAGACCCCATATAAACCGATCTCCAGATTTGGCTTGCGAAGCCTCAAAGAGAAGCAAATTGCATCCGATCCGGCTGAAATTTGGTACATGATGTTGGTATATGGTCTCTAACAACCATGCAAAAATTGGTCCACATCGGTCCATAATTATATAGACCCCATATAAACCGATCTCCAGATTTCGCTTGCGAAGGCTCAAAGAGAAGCAAATTGCATCCGATCCGGCTGAAATTTGGTATTGGTATATGGTCTCTAACAACTGTGCAAAAATTGGTCCACATCGGTCCATAATTATGTATAGCGCCCATATAAACCGATCCCCAGATTTGGGTTGCGGAGCCTCAAAGAGAAGCAAATTTCATCCGATCCGCCTGAAATTTGGTACATGATATTGTTATATGATCTATGATATGATTCTAGAGAAAATTTTGTTAAAATTTTATTCGGTTCATAATAAAATTTTCATCATTGTCAAAATTTTATTTCTATAGAAAATTTTGTTCAAATGTTATTCGGTTCATAATCATGGTTGCCACTCGAGCCAAAAATAATCTACCAAGATTTTATTTCTATAGAATATTTTGTCAAAAGTCTATTTCTATAGAAAATTTTGTTAAAATTTTATTTCTGTAGAAATTTTTGTCAAAATTTTCTTTCTATAGAAAATTTTGTCAAAATTTTTACTTCTATAGAAAATTTTATTTCTATAGAAAATTTTGTTAAAATTTTATTTCTGTAGAAAATTTTGTCAAAATTTTATGTCTACTTTGTCAAACTGAATTATATACGTATTGGATCGATCTTTTTTGATTTAATATATACCACGTATGGACTTACATACAATTTAGAAGATGGTGTTAAGAGGTTTTAAGATACCTTGCCATTGGCAAGCGTTACCGCAACTTAAGTAATTCGATAGTGGATGGCAGTGTTTAGAAGAAGTTTCTACGCAATCCATGATGGAGGGTACATAAGCTTCGGCCTGGCCGAACTTACGGCCGTATTTACTTGTTTTTACTAACATTGTGTTACACCCTAGTGCATTAGCCGACTTAAATTTTGAGTCTATGGATTTTGTAGAAGTCTATCAAATTCTGTCCAGATCGAGTGATACTTAAATGTATGTATTTGGGACAAACCTTTATATATAGCCCCCAACACATTTGACGGATGTGATATGGTATCGAAAATTTAGATCTACAAATTGGTGCAGGGTATAATATAGTCGGCCCCGCCCGACTTTAGACTTTCCTTACTTGTTATATGTATAGAAAATTTTGTAAAAGTTTTATTTCTATAGAAAAGATTTCAAGATTTTAGTTTTATAGAAAATTTTGTTAAAGTTTTATTTCTACAAAAATTTTCTCAGAATTTTATTTCTATAGAAAATTTTGTTTAAATTTTATTTCTATAAAAAATTTTGTCAAAATTTTATTTTTATAGAAAATTTTGTAAAAATTTTATTTCTATAGAAATTTTTTTCAAAATTTTATTTTTATAGAAATTTTTTTCAAAATTTTATTTTTATAGAATATTTTGTTAAAATTGTATTTCTGTAGAAAATTTTGTCCAACTTTTATTTCTATAGAAAATTTTGTCAAAATTTTATTTTTATAGAAAATTTGGACAAAATTTTATTTCTGTAGAAAATTTTGTAAAAATTTTATTTCTATAGATAGTTGTGTGAAAATATTATTTCTGTAGAAAGTTTTGTCAACATTTTTCTTATATAGAACATTTTGTCAACATTTTATTTCTATAAAAAATTTTGTCAAAATTTTATTTGTATAGAAAATTTTGTCAAAATTTTATTTCTATAGAAAATTTTGTCAAAATTTTATTTCTAAAGAAAAGTTTTCCAAGATTTTGTTTCTATAGAAAATTTTGGCAAAATTTTATTCCTATTGAAAATTTTGTCAAAATTTTATTTCTATAGAAAATTTTGTCAAAATTTTGTTTCTATAGATAGTTTTGTCAAAATTTTGTTTCTGTAGATAGTTTTGTGAAAATGTTATTTGTGTATAAAATTTTGTCACATTTTATTTCTATAAAAAATTTTGTCAAAATTTTATTTGTATAGAAAATTTTGTCAAAATTTTATTTCTATAGAAAATTTTGTCAATATTGTATTTCTACAGAAAATTTCGTCAAAATTTTATTTTTATTGAATAATTTTTCAAAGTTTTATGTCTATAGAAAATTCTGTAAAAATTTTATTTCTAAAGAAAATTTTATTTCTACAGAAAATTTCGTCAAAATTTTATTTGTCAATGTTTTATTTCTATAGAAAATTGTGTAAAAATTTTATTTCTATTCAAAAATTTGCCAAAGTTTTATTTCTATAGAAATTTTGTAAAATTTTTTTTCTATAGAAAATTTTGTCAAAATTTTATTTGTGTAGAAAATTGTGTCAAATTTTTATATCTATAGAAAATTTCGTCAAAATTTTATTCCTATAGATAATTTTGGTAGAATTTGGATGTAATACAAAATACAAATTTATTTTTACGTAATATACGTTGCAATTTTATATGTCTTAACATAATAGCACATAAAACCATTTTTGTTTTGTGATTTTTTTTTTAATTTAACAAAAATATTGTAGGGGAATTTTTTTTTTTGGAAATGTAGGTGAAAGTACGGAAATTTTGCCTGCCAACACGGGTTCAGGACCTCATAAGCTATATATGCTGAGCCGTGATGAATTCCTGGGTAGATCTAGCGGAATGCGTCTGTCTTTTTAATTATCATGCAAAAATTCATCCCTATCGGTTCATAATTATATAAAGCCCCCATATAAATTTTCCCTTAATTTTAATTTCTGGAGTCTCATGGAGACACAAATTTCATCCGATCCGGACCAATTTGACTCTTATTATGGTGTGAAAATTTGTTCATATTATTGCTATTGGTTCATATGTTATTTATAGGTACTTACAAACCAATCAAGAAATGAATTGGGTTTTATAGGTATTTAATTCGCCGTTTTTTCGAACGTAGTCTCCATAAAGATTAACTTACAATTTAGAAGACAATATTAAGAAGTTTTAAGATACCTTGAAATTATTACAATTAGAATTTTCTACGATATCCATGGTGGAGGGTACATGAGATTAACTACACTACAGTTTATTCATTTTGATGATAGTTTTATCTGGGCAGAGTTATAATTTCTTTTATCGACATATGTAAAAATGTGCAAAGAAACATACAGGTCATAGAAACCAATTTATAAAGTAACGAGAAATCGTTACGCACACGAAGGTATTTTTTGCGGTGTGTTTAGACTTCGTCATAACGGAAATTCCGCTCACTGCTGGCTCATTTTATCTCGTAATTAATTTTGTTACCTTTTCGTTATTATGTGTAATCCCATTAAGTCCATTAAATTTTAACACTTCGTAATCATTTGTGTCCAACATCGAATAAATGATCGATAATTCGAAAGACAATTAGACAATTTAATTAAATTTTCAACAAAATTTCAACACATCATGCCACCACTTCACTCTAAACTCGGACAAAATAAATAATTTAATTCCGGTATTATCTCATCCGCAATCACAACCATACTCTCAGTTAACATGAATATCTCCAAAAGCAGTCAGAAAATCATTTTTTACATTGCTGTTGAATTGTTCTTGTGTTAGTGTTTTCGTTTCCTATTTTAAGCAAATAATGCTAGAAGCTACAGAGCTTTTAACTTGTTTTCACAAAAAAATGCTACAGTAATTTATTTAACTCAATTTATGTTGGTCGAAAAAACAGTAGTAGGGTGTGTGTGTGTGTGTGTGTGAATGTATTGAGGGTGAAGAAGATAATACGAGTATTGTTTTATTCATATTCAGCGCAGGCAAGGCATTTAAAGCCACTGACCATAAACCATTGCCATTATCATCAGCATAATGGTGTCCCAGATTTCAGTTATTTATTTATTTTTTGTGTTATACAGCCATATTTCTGTTTTTTTATAAGAGGAGAATAAAAACAAATTGGGCTTTAAATAGAATTTTCTTTCTTTCTATATTTTGTTTTACAAATAGTGCATGGGAAATATAAATTTGGATTTTATCTACTATGAGAACAAAAGATAGCTATTCTTAAGTTGTTGTTTGCACTAAATGTTTCGAAATTTGTCACTGAAATGCATTATGAGTTGGGAGAAATTTAAAAAAAAGTACATTTTTTTGATTGAATGTAAATGTGTTTTTTTTTACCAATTTCACATAAAAACAAGTACATACTTGTTTTATTTTTATATAGTATATTATTTTTTTTATATATTATTTTTATATAGTACCAACTTTCAAATGATTCGTGTCAAAATTTGACTTCTGGAAGTCAATTAGTTTGTGAGATAGAGCGTCTTTTGTGAAGCAACTTTTGTTATTGTAAAAAAAATGGAAAAAAAAGAATTTCGTGTTTTGATAAAATACTGTTTTCTAAAGGGAAAAAATACGGTGGAAACAAAAACTTAGCTTGATAATGAGTTTCCGGACTCTGCCCAGGGAAATCAACAATAATTGATTGGTATGCAAAATTCAAGCGTGGTGAAATGAGCACGGAGGACGGTGAACGCAGTGGACGCCCTAAAAGGTGGAATGACCCTAAAATGAAGTTGATCGAGACATCAGAGGCCTAAAAGATATTAAATGAACGTGTTGGTCATATCATTCATCAATATTTGGATATGCGGAAGCTCTGTGCAAAATGGGTGCCGCGCGAGCTCACATTTGACCAAAAACAACAACGTGTTGATGATTCTGAGCGGTGTTTTGCAGCTGTTAACCCGTAATACACCGTTTTTCCGTCGATATGTGACAATGGATGAAACATGGCTCCATCACTACACTCCTGAGTCCAATCGACAGTCGGCTGAAGCGTGGAAAGACTAAAAAAGACTCCGCTAGCAAAGTAATGGCCTCTGTTTTTTGGGATGCGCATGGAATAATTTTTATCGATTATCTTGAGAAGGGAAAAACCATCAACAGTGACTATTATATGGCGTTATTGGAGCGTTTGAAGGTCGAAATCGCGGCAAAACGGCCCCATATGAAGAAGAACAAGTATATACAGCACTAAGTTCGGCCGGGCCGAATCTTAAATACCCACCACCATGAACCAAATATTAGGGTTTCCTTTGAAATTTCAGGAGGACTTGAGGACACTTCCCGAAGATAAATTTAAAGATTTCACCTATGAGGACTATATCAGATTCTGGATTTATAAGAACCATTTTTGTTTGAGTTTTAGAGGAATCATTAACATCTCTTGTAAGTATGCAAGAAAATTATAAAATAACGTCTTGATTTGAAATCTTAAATCTGTAGAAGTAAAATCTGGAAATTTTACATTGAGTTTCAAGCAATTTTCATGATCAGTGCGCCTTCTACACCCTCAAGAAGTGAAGTCGGTCTATATGGAGGCATTACCACATGGACCGATAAAAACTTAATCCGATACTCGCTTTTGTGAGCCTAAAATACCAGAATATTTACAATTTCAGGCAAATCAGATAAAAACTACGGTTTCTAGAAACCCAAGGAGTTAAATCGGGATATCGTTCTTATGGGGGCTATACTAAAATATGGACCGATACTCACCGTTTTCGGCACACCTCTTTATGACCCGAAAATACCTCTAGATTTCCAATTTCAGGCAAGTAGGATAAAAACTTCGGATTCTAGAAGCCCAAGAAGTAAAATCGGGAAATGGGTCTATATGGGGCTATACCAAAATATGGACCGATACTCACCATTTTCGGCACACCTCTTTATGGTCCTAAAATACCTCTAGATTTCAAATTTCAGACAAATTGGATAAAAACTACGGTTTCTATAAGCCCAAGACCTCAAATCGGGAGGTCGTTTTATATGGGGACCATACCAAAACATGGACCGATACTCACAATTTTTGGCACACGTATTTGTGGTCCTACAATACCTCTAGCTATCCAATTTCAGGTAAATTGAATAAAAACTGCGGTTTCTATAAGCCAAAGATGTAAAATCGGGAGATCGGTCTATATGGGGGCTATACCAAAATATGGACCAATACTCACAATTTTTGGCACACGTATTTGGGGTCCTACAATACCTCCAGATTTCCAATTTCAGGTAAATTGAATAAAAACTGTGGTTTATATAAGCCCAAGAAGTAAAATAGGGAGATCGGTCTATATGGGGCTATACCAAAATATGGACCGATACTCACCATTTTCGGCACACCTCTTTATGGTCCTAAAATACCTCTAGATTTCCAATTTCAGACAAATTGGATAAAAACTACGGATTCTATAAGCCCAGGACCCCAAATCGGGAGGTCGTTTTATATGGGGACCATACCAAAACATGGACCGATACTCACAATTTTTGGCACACGTATTTTTGGCGCGCCTCTTTACGGTCCTAAAGTAACTCTAGATTTCAAATTTTAGGCAAATTGGATAAAAACGATGGATTCTAGAAGCCCAAGAAATAAAATCGGGAGATCCGTCCATATGGGGGCTATACCAAAACATGGACTGATACGCATTATTTTTGGCACACCTCTTTACGGTCATAAAGTTACTCTAGATTTCAAATTTCAGGCCAATTGGATAAAAACTACGGATTCTAGAAGCCCACGAATTAAAATCGGGAGATCGGTCTATATGGGGGCTATGCCGAAACATGGACCGATACGCATTAATTTTTGGCACACTTCCTTATGGTCCTAAAGTAACACTAGATTTTAAATTTCAGGCAAATTGGATAAAAACTACGGTTTTTATAAGCCCAAGAACCCAAATCGGGTAGTCGGTTTATATGGAGACTATATCAAAACCTGGACCGATATAGCCCATCTTCGAACTTGACCTGCCTGCAGACAAAAGACGAGTTTGTGCAAAATTTCAGCACGATTGCTTCATTATTGAAGAATGTAGCGTGATTACAAACAGACAGACGGACAAACGGACATCGTTATATCGTCTTAGAATTTTTCCCTGATCAAGAATATATATTCGACAAATGGAGTCACGTTGTCCTGTTTTATTCGCCGATCATCGTCAAATTTCATCGTCAACATTCACCAATGTTGTATCACAATGGACTGAATAGTCTAAGTGAGCCTGATACATCGGGCTGCCACCTAACCTAACCTAACTAACCATCGTCAAATTTGGCACAAACTAATATTTTTCATCACTCTTTAAGTCTGCAAATCATCGAAATCGGTTCAGATTTAGATATAGCTCTCATATATATGTATCGCCTTATTTTCACCAATTTGGCCATAAAACCCTTATTTATCAACCGATCTTTTATAGTAAGCCAAGAAATATGTGCAAAAAAGCACAGAGATTGGTTCACATTTAGTTATAGCTCCCATATATATGTATCGCCCGATTTTGCCAAATTTTGCTGTAAAACCCAAAACGAGTTTGTGCAAAATGTCAGCACGATTGCTTCATTATTGAAGAATGTAGCGTGATTACAAACAGACAGACGGACAAACGGACATCGTTATATCGTCTTAGAATTTTTCCCTGATCAAGAATATATATTCGACAAATGATTTTTGAAACACCTCTCCAATCCAACAAAAATCCTAACTAATTGGGTGTGACGCGATCATGGCCATAAATTAAATTTTAAAGTTTTTGTTAATCGACCAATCCAATCCATTGTCCCATCACAGCTTTCTAACTTGTCCACAAAATATCATCGCCAGTTTGGGGCAAGGGAGGGAGAATGGTCGATTTCAAGCAATTCCATCCTTAGTCACTTGGTTTGGAGACATAATGAAAGAAAAACATCATCGCCAACGAAACTAACATACAATCGATGGCAGTAACCATCTTCAATCTATTGTTTTAATAAACAATTGCCCTGCTGTTGGCAGAGGATGGCATTTGCCTAAATTCGTGGATGCGGAGGGGAGAAACTAGCGGCTGTGATAGCCAGATACTGCCAGCGTTTGAAAATGAAAATTCATAAAATATTCATAAAACACCAGCTGATGGTGAGTAAACTGCCAAGGGAATACAAGCAATGTAACAAGCATCCACTAACATCCTCACTGAGGGTGTCATTTTTCGTGGTTTTTGTTTTTTGTTTTCTTGCTAGTGTTTCACTTGCACAGAACTAAGCCATTCGATAGGAATTTTTATGGATCCATTTACCCAAAGTATCAACCCATGGACCAGAAATTGTGTGGGAGGTTACCCCCCTCCATTTTGTTGTATTTTTTTTTAGTTCTTTTGTATGAAATTCTGAGCCATACCATTGCTTATGGTATTGGAAGAATTTCATTGTAGTCCAACATCATTGGCTAGGATAAAGGGAAAATATTCTCAACATGGAACTCGAAAAGTTTCACCTGATATAAAGTGCTTGGACAGCTGTTGTAAAAAATTGCATTTTTGCTGTTTATCTTGGTCATGTTGGCATGGCTTATATTGTGTGCCCTATAGTCCAGGGGATGTAATCGGGTTCTTATTGACTCGATAGTGTGGAAAATATTTTAAGGATTTTGTGAGAGCATGTGTAAATGGCGTGATGAAGTGGATGCCTAGGAATGTGGAATTGTTTCGATTAATGGCAGGAGATATCAAGTGTATTGATTATGTTCTTTTTTTCCTACAAAAATATTTTGAATTTTTAAAATAACCGCCCGCCTGTTTTACAGGAAAAAAAAAGGTTGTGGGTTGCAATGCTGATAGAAAATTTTTCAAACGTGGTTAAGCTCCTTAGTAATAGTTCTCTATTAAAAGAATTGAAAGAGAACCCCGACGTTGATGGTTTTAGGTATATCAGAAGTATAAAGTCCAGGCGTCATAATTCGACTTAAAAAAAAAAAAAAAAAAACAAAATCCCATAAGTTTAAAAAGTCGGAAATCAATTTTATCATTTTTAGAAAAAAATTGCATCCTGAAAATTTTCAAATTCTTCCTTTGTAGTCTATTATTAGATTTTATTCAAACTCTAAGGATGCATTGATTAGATTTCAAAAGATCTAAAAAGAAGAAAAATCGTTACGTCGACTTTTCCAAATTTGGAAAAAAATGAAAAATATTTTTTTTTTGATTGTCTATTAAAAGAATTGAAAGAGAATCCCGAAGTTGATGGTTTTATGTAGTATATCAGAAGTATAAAGTCGTGGCGCCATAATTCGGCTTTTCAAAAAAATAAAAAAATTCCCATAAATTTAAAAAGTCGGAAAAAAACTTTATCATTTTTTTTGCAGGACTTTTCCAAATTTGGAAAAAATTTAAAAATATTTTTTTTTGATTTTAATTAAAATCCCGAAATCAAATTTAACAAACTGACTTTTGAATATTTTTTGAAAATCGGGAAAACAATTGTACTTTGATGCTGGTCAATCTTGACTACTCGACTTAAAAAAAAAAAACGAATCGCTAATACCCACCACCATGAATCAAATATTATAATATTGAAAACTCTTCGTCGTAGGGTTACTTGATGGCAAATACTCTCCAAATGAATCGGCACACATATTAATGGATCTAAAAAATTAACTTCAATGTAAATTGGATACAAATTGTGATGCCTGACGCTCAATTAGTCAAATTGAGAGATCGATCTATTCGAAGTGTATACCAAAGTATGGACCGATTCACACCATAGTCGTTTTACTCTTATAATACACACAAAAAATTTTTTTTCTGATTCAATCACGAAATTAATTGATCCAATTAATTTTTTAATTGAAATGTCTTCAATTACGAAAATGATAGTATCAATCAGAGTTTTAATTGGCCATAGAAAAAAATTATTGATTAAAAAATTAATTGATTTCATTACCAAATTTCAATTAATTTTTTAATTGATTCAATTAAAAATTTAATTGATGTTGATTGCAAAACTCAATTAATTTATTAATTAAAAAAGGTAACTATTTTCAATTACATTTTGAATTGGCTTAGAATTTTTATATGGATTAACAATTGATTGTTTGAAAAAAATTTTAATTAAAAATTTAAAAAAATGTTCATCACTTTTTTAACTGACTTAGTCTTCCGAATTTTATTAAAAAGTTAATTGTATCAATTAATTTTTTAATTAAAAGTTTTAAAATTTTCAATCATTGACTTAATTAACTTAATGTTTCTATCATGATTAAAAAGTCAATTGTATCAATTAATTTATTAATTGAAAAAATTTTCAACTTCAATTAACTTTTTAATTGGAAATATTTTGGTGATATTTTTTTCTGTGTAGTCGACGTAACGATTTTTCTTTTTGAAATCTAATCAATACTTCCTTAGAGTTTGAATAAAATGTAATAATAAACTACAAAGGAAGAATTTGAAAATTTAATTTTTAATTTCGAAAATTCACGACATCAAACTTCGATTTGCAATAATGTAAAAAAATAGTGAAAAGAAATTTGAAAAATAAAAACAGAAAATCATTTATTTGAAAATAAAGATCGACAAAACACCAAAAACATGAACATTCTATTTCTGTGGAGAATTTTGTCAAAACTTTATTTATATAAAAAAATTTCCTCAAAATTTTATTTCTATAAAAAATTTCTTAAAAATTTTATTTCTATAGAAAATTTTCTCCAAATTTTGTTTCTATAGAAAATTTTGTCAAAATTTTATTTATACAGAAAATATTCTAAAAATTTTATTTCTACAGAAAATTTTCTAAAAATGTTATTTCTATAAAAAATTTTGTGAAAAATGTAGAAAATGTTTCCCAAAATTTCTTCAAAATTTTATTTCTACAGAAAATTTTTTCAAAATTGTATTTCTA